>NC_069505.1:338033942-338298156 GCF_027579735.1 Bombina bombina
ATAGAAAGAACAGCGACATACAGGGTGCGTCCCTAGTTCTTAAAGGGACATGAAACCCAAAATTTGTCTTTCATGATTCAGAGAATACAATTTCAAACAACTTTCCTATTTACTTATATTATTTAATTTGCTTCCTTCTCTTGTTATCCTTTGCTGAAAGGTTTATCTAGGCAAGTTCAGGAGCAGCGGAGAACCTAGGTGTTTTATATATATATATATATATATATATATATATATATATATAGATTGTGATTGGCTCACTCATGTGTTCAGTTAGAAACCATTAGTGCATTGCTGCCCCTTCAACAAATGATACCAAGAGAATAAAACAGATTAGATAATAGAAGTAAATTAGAAAGTTTTTTAAAATTGTATTATCTAGCTGAATCATGACAGAACATTTTTGAGTTTCATGTCCCTTTAAGGGGTTAAAAAAAAGTTAAATGTTTGTATACTGAATCCAGTCATTAATATTCTACCTATGATGTTCTTTATCGCTCACATTGGACATTTTGCACATAAGCGCTGTATGGAAAGGATTTTCTTTTAATTATGAAACTCTGTGCCTTAGGGATATTAAACCCAAAGTTTTTCTTTTGTGATTATGACAGAGAATACAATTTTAAAAAAAATTCCAATTTAATTCTGTTATCAAATTTGCTTTGTTCCCATGATATTCTGTATTGAGGAGATACCTAGGTAGTTATCTAGAGCACTATATGGCAGGAAATAGTGCTGCCATCTAGTGCTCTTGCAAATGGATAATATTCTTGCAAAACTGCTGCCATATAGTTCTCCAGAAATTGGCCAGGTCCTAAGCATACGTCCCTGCTTTTTAAAAAAAGATACCAAGAGAACAAAGAAAAATGAATAATAGAAGTAAATTAGAAAGTTGTGTAAAATTGTATTCTCTATCTGAACCGTGAAAGAAAAAAATTGTGTTTTAAATAGAGAGACTCACAGAACATTTGTAATTTGCTGGAAGTTAGATCTGACATGAATTACTGACCTTTCTGCCCTTCAGACGGCAATGAGAATTCCACCAGTCTGGAGATGACAGAAATTAATTTAGTCTTCATTTTCGCCATCAAAAGAATAAAATAAATAAGTAATTAGACATTGTTTTTGTCGCCTCTCAAATAATTTGAATTACTTTATACGAGTGTCTCACTGTAACTCTTTTATTCAAAATTGCATTTAATCTCCATTTACCCTGCTTAAACATTTAAAAGTATATTTCGACCATTGCATTGCAAATGCACATGGTTTTATTTTGTGACACATACCATATCAGAGCTTGACAAATCCAGAGAACCATGGCTCCTAAAAGGTTACTTCTGGCTCCCACCTTTTATGGATTGTTGTTCATATATCTTCATATAAAATACTTCATTGCTACAAATGTATGGGTTCCTCAATATTCTGTCTGGTTTCTAGGTTTTTCAACAATCTGTCAATGATGAGAGAAGATGAGATGCTGGCATGTTGATCCCATAGGCTAATGCAGTGATTTTTAACCTTTTTTTTGCCGTGGCACACTTTTTTACATTAAAAAATCCTGTGGCACACCACCATCCCAAAATTTTAAAAAAATCACACATTGTAGCCTAATACAGCATATATATATATACACACAAACACACACATACTGTATGTATTGTGCTGTTATGCCATGCCTCCTACAAACTACCCCTGCAATGAGAAAAAAACAAGCAAAGTTTAAAAAATATGTCACACTGTTGTCAGTCTGCCGTGGCACACCTGAGGATCTCTCACGGCACACTAGTGTGCCATGGCACACTGGTTGAAAAACACTGGGCTAATGGATGTCAATGTAGGGACTGTCAGAGGAGCAGCATAGGATGACATGTTTGTGAGTTGGATAAGCGAGGAAGATGCTTTTTGGAATAGGTTAGAAATTACAGGATTTGTCTCTCTAGAGCAGTGATGGCTAACTTTGGCACCCAATATGTTTCTGAACTACATTTCCCATGATGCTCAATTAGACTGCAGAATGCCTAAGCATTATGGGAAATGTAGTTTCAAAATAAATCAGGTGCCAAGGTTGGCTATCACTGGTCTACAGAGTAAATTTGGGTAGTAAACAAGAGGGTCAGAGATATTTGGGGTTAAAGGGGTAATCAGTAAAAGCTTACTTAGTATTACATATATTCATGTTGAGGTGGTGGATGGGAAATATATATGATATTCTTGATACATTTGAGTCTCAGTGTAGAGAGAAAGCTGTTACCCAAACTAGCTTGCACATTTTACTTGAAGTATAGATTGAGAATAGAAGGAGGCCTTGGTATACCCCAACAGACATTGGGACAGGTGGAGAAGTGGTTACAGGAGAATGATGCAGAAGTAGCAGTAAGAGATACACTATAATCTATGATAGGGTATGAATCCTTCATGCCAAGGAAGGAGTATATCCAGTAGAATAAAATCTATATTAAAAGCATCAGAAAATTCAAGGTGAAGAAGTAATTAGAGTTGGCCATTGTCTTTGGAAGTGAGTGAGTCGTACTACTTTAGCAAGATCAACCTCAGCAAAGCCAGATTATAGAGGACCAATCAGAAATAGAAAAATGGATGAGCCTGTTTGTAGACTGGCCTTTCCAGTATTTTAGAGGCAAGAGAAATCATTATTTTGAGCAGTAGTCAGAAAAGCTGGATCAAGGGGATGACTTTTTTTCCCAAGGTGATTTATGAGTGAACACATGAACTGGTTGTTGTGATTGATAAGTGTCAAACAAGCAATTAGGAGAACGGATGGCTGAAGAGTGGGAATCTTTTCTGTCAGTGTTGCTGGGCCAGGCAATTGACAATTAAGAGAAAATCTAGAAAGTTGTAAATTTCTGAGGGGTCAGCTTTCTGTGGATACAGAGGGGAACTCAGATTGTGTGGTATTAAGGTTTTATTTTATCATATATATATATATATATATATATAATATATATATATATATATATAGTAAGGGTGCATCTTAAAGGGATAGGAAAGTCAAAATTAAACTTGCATGATTCAGATAGAGCACGTCATTTTAAGAAACTTTTAAATTCACTTCTATTTTCAAATGTGCTTCGTTCTCTTAGTATCCCTTGTTGGAAAAGAAAATACACATACCCTACACTAGTGTTAGCTAACTGCTAATTGGAGCCTGCACACAGTTGTCCTCTAGTGATTGGCTATGTATATGTGTTCATCTAGCTGCCAGTTGTGCAATGCTGTTCCTTCAGCAAACGATAACAAGAGAATGAAGCCAATTTGAGAATAGAATTAAATTGGAAAGTTGTTTAAAATTGTATGTGCTATCCAAATCATCAAAATAAAATTGTTGGGTTTCCTGTCCCTTTAAGAGCTTATGGTCAGAAATTGGGAAAGGGAAAACGCCCTTACAATGGAATAAGGAGGAAGGAGAGGCTAATCAAAGAAGATAAAATAATACATTTTAGAAATTTAAGAGATATTTAAACAAAACTCCAGCAGCAGTAAAAGAAGACATGTTCTTCTCAGAAAATATTAACAGCTGGGTGACATTATGATGTAGCCCGAGTTGTGATACGTTTCAGTATTATAGCATTTTTTTGTCCTATTTATAACTGTTACTTGGTAAGCTATACAAATTGCAAATTATTGTATCATTTAATATAAACTGATTTAAGTGATGGTAAACTTTCCACTGTAATATCAACAATAAAATAAATAATAAAAGGATGGGGGGGGGGATCAGCAAATAATCTGCACAAACACCTTGTAATGAGTCAATTAGAATTATAAAATAAGATTCAAGATTTTATGCCCAGGGTGTGTGCAAAACAGAGAGACAATTATAATTGTAAGAAGTGCATACAACAACAAAAAAGGTTTGCTCACCCTAGGTTAAAAGGTTAATATTTACTGTTCTTTGCAAATATCACAATAATAATGTATTGCTAATTAGTAAAACACAATTCATACTATAGTTTTAATGGAACACAAAAACCATTCATCCCAGCAACGTGATTTTTAAAACACTTAAACCTGAAAGATCCACCTAAGTTACAACACTTAATCGATATAGTATATAAGCTAAATACTTCAGCAGGCAGAGAATAACGACTAAGCCCCTTCAATCCGAGAGCTATTTTAACTTGTATAAGAAATGACTGCGCTGCTGAGTCTTAACACAATTAGTGACGATATAGGTGAAATAAAGGGATCGGGCAAGCAGTTTAAAAACGGTAGAGACAAGGCTTCTCCAAGTGTCCCCTGACGTGCGTTTCACAAGAAGGCTTCCACCGCCCACTACAAAAGTAATATTTTTCTGTGAGCTAACGGTTTGAACTGTATTCCAATCAGAGCTCTTGCTACAGTAAAAGTGTCATAGGGATAGAGCACCGATTGGAGAACATCAAACATATTACTAACATTCAGGATCTGATTATAAAAAGTGGAAAGTTTACCATCACTTTAATGATAATTGATACAACAAACATTGAAAAAACATTGAGGAAGCAGAGAAGTTAAAAAAGAAAAGAAAAATGGCAGTAGTGAAGAGAGGGTGAGATTAAAATGTGTGGAGGGGTGGCAAGGGAGAAGGATGCTGGATGTAGTGATTTTTAGATTGATATAGTTGAATATATCTGAACATGTTAAGTGTTATAGCAATTCTAGTAATAAATAATTATAATCTGCGAGTACGTTTAAATTTGTTTTCAGTTTAAAAGACAAAAAAAACTTTCATAAACATGCATTTCCTCGTTAGTTTTTATATTAATTTTAAAAACGTAAGATAACCATTTGTATTTTATCTTGTTTTATTGCTACTCTGTTTCTTTGAGTTTAATGTACCTTAAAACGTATTTCAAGGCAATCTATATCATTCTGCAATACAATTATTTACATGGCGGTTCTAGGGGATTAGAAGCCATTTGAAAATAAAGTTGGCGTTAACATTAAATGTTCATATGATATTGCTCTTATTTAAATGGTTTAACCTGCTATATTAGTTGGAAATACACACTTATCATACACTATGGAGCTAGCTGCTGATTGTGCCTGCACACATTTGTCTTTCATGATTGGCTAACTAGATGTGTCTAGCTAGTGAACACACTGTTCCCTCAGCAATAAATAACAAGAGAATAAAGCAAATTTGATCATGAAGTACAGGTAAATTTGAAAGTTGTTTGAAATTGTATGTTCTTTAGTCTGAATGAACATCAGTCGTTCTCCACAGAACATTTTGCCAGATGGGTGGCATTATAAAATATAGCAGGTGGGGGCAGTGTGTAATACTTTTCTTGCCTAAGCACAAACTAATTGCATATTTACATAACTTTATCTCATTTATAATTTTGAGCAGCAAAACATTAGCAAAATCTAATATTAGTTAATTGTAGCCTAATATTGGCTAAAATATTAGCCGGTCATGGTCAGTCAATTCAAGCTGGGAGGTGTACCAATTAAAACCTTAATGGGGAGAAAGACTGCATTTTGCTTTATTTTCTTATTTTTTAATTTTGTTTTTTTTTGTCTTACAGCCCCAAAGGCACGGCCCTGACTGCTGATAATACATGGTGAAAAAAACTAAACTGGGACAGCTTTCACTACAATCAAAACAGAAAAAATAAATAAACCTCAGCCGGCTCCTCTGGACTTCCAGATGCCTTTAAGTTATCCTCAACCTTCCCTGGTCCTCAGGTATTGAAAAAAAGTTTCTGGACTTGTATCTCAACAAGGAATTCCTCAAGCCATGACTGTAGCAGTAAATGCTCACGTATTGGACACTACGAGAATGTTCAGTCCAGTCGTCCCTTTATCAGGTGTTAAATCGACTCTCATCAGCTTTACTGCGAATCTGCGAGATTTTAATTTGCATTCAGTTTTGTCAGCATTTTGTTCCTGGGCACAGGATTCTGTTTTGTAGTGTAAAACAAAATTTCACTGTAAAATCCCAAGCAGGAACCATGATTTCTGTTGATCTTGGTCAATGACCAAGGAGGGGAATAACGCATTATTCTTTTTAGTATCGAAGCTCCAGTGATTTAAACTACCTAATAGCACAATGTTAAGAAGAAAGAAAAGTGAAAAAAATGAACTGCTGAATGCACTGGCCAGCTCTTTATTTTTATTTTTTATTTTATTTTTTTTGCGGGTAATTTAGGCTAAGAAGCTGTTGATGAGTTTTAATGTCTAGCAATATTTTGATATCCAAAACATTCACACAACTTATTGCTATAAACAAAATGTTAGAATGGGTTCTAAACTGTGATTGTAGACATTTTGTTTCAAAACACAATACCAAATAACAAGGTAGTCAAAAATACATAAAGGCACCCAACGAATCCTGTTTTTGTGGATGTGTGAATAGGCGCCATTTTGTTTTCTTCAAATGGAGTTTTTTTTTTAATCCACACGGTTGCCAGTCTTGTTTTAATACATTTAATTATTATTTGCCCTTGCCACTGCTGCATTTATATTTTGGGTTAAATCAGTAACCATGAAAATTGCCATAACCTTTTTATTTATTTTTTTTTAACTTTGGTCATAGTTCTTCTCTCATATCTATCGCATTCATTTTTATTTTTTCTCCATTCTACGTAACATCCTGCATAAAACTATCCAAAGTCACAAGACCAAAACATACAAATGGAGATAGCTTATTATTGCTTGTGCGCAATTGGTCTTTATATTTTGACGTAGTTCTGTTTATAAACTCTTAAGGGGTTTCAAAAAAGATTATACTTTAGATATTGCTTCCTGGTAAATTTCATTTTCTAACATATAGCACCATCAATATGTGTGTCATAATGTGTTTTACATTCCTTTATACAGAAAGTATATATAAGTACCCCATACTGGATTTTTGATGGGGGGTGCTCTCTGTTCATCTCATTTTCAGTCACTAACTTTTAAAGAATTTAACACAATTCCATGGGGAAAAATATGGTACATACAAATGCAGCCCCATTATAATAAGGTATTTATAGCAAATACATTTCCAGTTGCATTTTTCTAAATGGCTTTATTTAGTAAGGAAACCTCTATTACTGAGGTATGTGAAGATTTAAGAGCTTTATTTGAGGTGCAGAGTATTTTTATGCTTTGGAAAGTAGTCACATACGACAGTTATCTTTAGTGAAAACTGAGATAAAAATATTTAAATAGATGGGAAGATAGGTGCAAGAATTGCCATATCACTCTGCTTAGAGCAGACAGCCTCAATCTTGGCCCTCCAGAGGTTTTGGAACTACATTTCCCATGATGCTCAGCCATGGGAAATGTAGTTCCAAAGCCTCTGGAGGGCCAAGTTTGAGTATTGTCCATGACATTATCAAAGGAAACATATTCATGATATTTTCTAAAGCCCAGCTGTATTATTCTCAATTTCCTCTATCCTGGCAGAGAGGCCTTTATTGCTGCGCCAGCAAACAGAATAAATCCCCAGCAAAGTCAGAAACCTTCCGGTACTAACTTGTAAATGGCAGCTTAGACAATGCACACACCAAATCCCACAGAACGAACCATAACCAAGATTTTCCTCAGCCTAAAGCAAACTAAACTTTTTCTTGTTTTTTTTTTTTTCTTTCTTGTTTTTTCTTCCTTTTTAGCAAACTAATTGCTATGTTCTAAAACTGTGAACACAGTACTGTAGAGGAAGCAATCCAAGTCAAATATTTTATTTTACCCCACTTTAGATGTAAATAGGCCCCATTAAATACTAACATTAACGGGACACTGACCCAAAAATTTTTCTTTCATGATTCAGATAGAGCATAAAATGTTAAGCAACTTTCTAATTCTACTCCCTATTTTCAATTTTTCTTCGTTCTCTTGCTATCTTATTTTAAAATCAGGAATGTCAATCTTAGCAGCCAGCCATTTTAGGTTCAGCACCATGGATAGTGCTTGCTTATTGGAGGCTTACCATTTACCCACCAATAAGAAGCATAACCCAGGTTCTCAACCCAAAAATGGTCCGGCTCTATGCATCACATTCCTGATTTTTAAATAAAGATAGCAAGAGAACGACGAAAAATTGATAATAGGAGTAAATTAGAAAGTTGCTTAAAATCGATGCTCTATCAGAATCATGAAAGGAAAAAAATTGGGTTCAGTGTCCCTTTAAATAACTGAAATACATTGTCTACTTAGAAAAAGCGTGACGTTACTGTTTTATTACTAAATCTTTGCTGGAGATATGACACTAAAGCTTGTATGAATGAGTTATACTTCTCTCGTGTCCTTGCGCTTATCAAAGAGGAACCCTCAATACTGAATCTAAACACTTTGGGGAATTAGCGCAAATCACAATAAAAAGTTAAATTGAAGCAAAAACATTCCCATATTTATTTAGTCTTTTTTTTTTTTTAATGGCCATATTTTTTTGTTACTGTGGAGCGCAAACAAGAATATACTGTTCATTAAATAATAACCCCTAGATAATACAGCTATTTAATACCCAACATTTTAAATTAGCTTGTGATTTAATGCTTTAAAGAATTTCCATTTTTTCTTTATTTCTATTAAGAAGCACTAAAGACCATTTGTAGTGGCTTTTCTTGTTTTACTTTGCAAACAGATATGATTGTATATTGTCTTATATTTTAAAATATTCCTTAAAACTCCTACAGTTTCTTTAACCTGAAGAAAAATGCTATGAAACAACATAAAGTCCATAATTTTTGTATTTATATTTTTGAATTTCTTCTAGGGAAAAAAAAAAAGAAAAGAAAAAAAAAGATATTGAAGTATCCCTATTTCAGCAAACCATATTATGTTTAAAAAAAATGTACCTAAAGAACTATGTATTTTTGCACACAGTCTTTTTTTTTTTTCTTTTCTTTTTTTTTTTTCTCTATATCCAATTTTGGTACAATTTGAGATCATTCTAGTATTTATTTGTTAATAAAAAAAATATACCTTTATAATTCTGAAGTGGTTCACTGCCAAGCAATCTTATATAACATGCTACTTGTATAATTCTAAGGGACGCCTCTGTTTTGTGAAAGTTGTGTTCCCTTTTGCTGTCTTTTAGAGTTGGTAAAAAATAACATACAAAAGTGTATGACATTGGTTGCCTAATTCAGTCAATTTAGATAACTGTAGACGTAACAAAGGATAATGTCATGGCTTTTTTTTTTTTTTTTTTTTTTTGGATTTCTGAGTGTGCATAAATCTGGACACACAAGCGCGTGCGTGTGATAGTAGATTTAAAAACCTACAGAAAAATGAAAGTGCCTGATAACTAGTTTCAAGCCTTTACTATTTAGCTTTTCCTTAAGACTTGAATGTTCAGTTGTATTTTGGAGCTTGCTTGTTTTTCACTTTTTTAATATTATGAAATTTGTGGAATATAAATAATTGTATATGTGATTACAGGGCGGCATTTTAAATTGGGTCATTGAAACCTCGTCTTACCTGTGATATCGCCGTAACTATACGTCTAGAGTTGGCGACCAACGCTTGTTTTTAGCCAATGTTTAAAGAAGGGGGGGATGGATATTTATTACATAGAATTGCATTTAAAAAAAAGTCTAATATTTTTAATTCCATAACAATAGAACAAAGCTATTTACCTCTACAAAACTGAAAAACATCAGAATTCCATATGGAATGTTGTGATTTAGTGGTGTCTTCCTATGAGTTCCCTTGCCAAGGAATTTCTCTAGTTTGTTCTCACTTTTTAAGTGAGGGAGGATATAGGCAAAGGGAAGAACCTAAAACCACATATTTTATGATGTCATTGAGCAGAGAAAATAAATAAATGAATTTACTTTTTGAACATAGGGCAAACCATTTTGCATTCTAAAAAAAAATAAAAACAAGCACCTACAGGTTGTAAATGTGAAGTAGTTCTTGGAAAGCAAACTTGCTCTTCTATCTTTTGAACCTGGTTCGAAAAGCAATCTCTTGTATAAATGTGTGAATAGTTTGATAATTTGTATACATAATCAAGAGTATCTGATCAGCTGGGTATTGGCTGCTGTATAGTTCATGAACAAAAATGTCATGGGATAGAAAAATTACTTTGGATATTTAAAAGAAAATATATAGTCTATTTGTTTTGTAACAAGTTTCTGTAAATAAAATAATTTATACTATTTATAAGAAACAAATTTGTGCTTTGCTTATGAGAATTTTTTTTTTTTTAGTTGGTTGAACAAAAATGTCACTGAACGAGGCAATAAAGTTAGGACTGATTAAATATATGTGCCTGGTTGTATAAAATAAGAGATTTCACTTTGTTATAAATGGAATGGATCTGCACTTCACTGTGGGTAAAGTTGGAAACTCAACACAGTATAAAAAATGTGTAATATGTTTAGTATTAAAGGGATATTTTAGTAGAAAGGTTGTAATATAATATGTAACCAATTTTTCTTCCAAAACGTACCAGCTTTAAAGGGCTAAACACATTTTAAGTGTTGGACTCTTGGAATACTCCTATTGTGCACCACATGAGGCTACAGCTAGTGACTGCCAGTTCCTGATTGGCTCACTAGATGTTCCCTCATCTGGAGTGACATAAGATCATGCCTTTTAGATATGTAGTCAATCCTTTTGCATAGTTGAACACAGAAAACGAAACGCGTTAACATAACTGCACTCTAATAAACATTTTTGTTTGCACTAGAATATCCCTTTAAACACAGAAGGAAAAATTCTAGTTATACAAACTGGAATAGACACAGAAGAAGAAATATAGTGAACTAAAGTATTTAAATGAAGTTTATTTTGCAATGTTTATAAAGCCTTCAATAATCATTGATTTTACATGACCTTAAAAGTTAAAGGGTCAGTCTGCTTAAATTGTTTTACTTTTTAAAAAAGGTAATCCCTTTATTACCCAGTTTTGCATAACCAACACCGTTATATTAATACACTTTTTACCTCTGTGATTACCTTGTATTTAAGCCTCTGCAGACTTCCCCCTTATCTTAGTGCTTTTTACAAACTGGCATTTCAACCAATTAGTGCTGACTCCTGCATAACTCCACGGGAGTGAGCACGATGTTATCTGTATGTTACATATGAACTGTCTAGCTGTGAAAAGCTAATAAAATGCACAGAGATAAGAGGTGGCCTTCAAGGTCTTAGAAATCAGCATATGAGCCTACCTAGGTATAGCCTTAAAGGGACAGTCAACACCAGAATTTTTGTTGTTTAAAAAGATAGATAATCCCTCTTATTACCCATTCCCCAGTTTTGCAAAACAACACTGTTGTATTAATACTCTTTTTACTTCTGTGACTAACTTGTATCTAAGCAACTTCTGACTGCCCCTAATCCACATGACTTTTAGTTATTATCTATTGACTTGCATTTTAGCCAATTAGTGCAGTGTCTGCACTAGCCACGGGCGTGATCACAATGCTATCTATATGGCCTCATGAGCTTGCTCTCCCTGCTGTGAAAAGTAAATAAATAGAGGCAGCCTTCAAGGGCTTAGAAATTATCATATGAGCCTTCAAAGGTTTGCTTTCAACTAAGAATACCAAGAGAACAAAGCAAAATTGTTGATAAAAGTAAATTGGAAAGTTGTTTAAAATTACATGCCCTATTTGAAAAATTAGGTTTTTTTTGGACTGACTGTCCCTTTAAAAAACAATACCAAGAGAACAAATCAAATTGATGATAAAGTAAATTGGCAAGTTGTTTAAAAACCGCATGCATTATCTGAATCATGAAAGCTTAATTTTGACTTTACTATCCCTTTAAGATCCCTTGATGCAACATTATCATGTAACAGAAATACTACAGAGTTTCTTTTTGTCTGTCCATTGTGTCTCTGGTTTTTGTGTTGGTAAAACATGTACTCATTCACATACAGAAACATTGCTAGAAAGGCCTGGCTCAGTAGTTTAAATGGATATGAAACCACATTTTTCTCCTGTTAAGTGTAGTCAGGTCCACGGGTCATCTATACTTATGGAATATTTCTCCTTCCTAACAGGAAACTGCAAGAGAATTACCCAGCAGAGCTTGCTATATAGCTCTCCCCTCACCTGTCTACACAGTCATTCTCTTGCCAGCCTAACAGTGCAATCCTTTGCTAACTTAATACATTTACTGTGAAATTTGGTTGCTATAACTATTTTTGTTCATTGTTATTTCAACTGTGTCAGTTTTTCTGTGCTTCTTAAAGGCACAGTAACGTTTTTTTATATTGCTTGTAAATTAATTTGAAAAGTATTTCCAAGTTTGCTAGTCTCATTGCTAGTTTGTTTAAACATGTCTGACTTAGATGAATCTCTTTGTTCACTATGTTTAAAGGCCAATGTGGAGCCCAATAGAAATTTGTGTCTTAAAAATCCTAAACAAATTTCTAAGAGTTCCATCATTCAAAATGGAGACTATTCGAACCATCCTTCCATGATCCAAGAGGGTCAGTACATGACACGGTGGACCTAAAGGATGCCTACCTTCACATACCGGATTCACAAGGACCATTACCGGTAATTTGAGATTTGCCTTCCTAGACATCGCGTTACCAGTTTGTAGCTCTTCCCTTCGGATTAGCTACGGCTCCAAGAATCTTTACAAAAATTCTAGGATCACTTCTGGCTGGCGTACTAAGACCGCGAGGCATAGCGGTAACTCCGTACCTAGACGACATTCTGATACAAGCGTCAAGTTTTCCAAACTGCCAAGTCTCATACAGAGATAGTTCTGGCATTTCTGAGGTCGCATGGTGGAAGGTGAACGTGGAAAAGAGTTCTCTATTACCACTTACAAGAGTTCCCTTTCTAGGGACTCTTATAGATTCTGTAGAGATGAAAATTTACCTGACAGAGGCCAGGTTATTAAAACTTCTAAATGCTTGCCGTGTCCTTCACTCCATTCCACACCCCGTCAGTAGCTCAGTGCATGGAAGTAATCGGCTCTAATGGTAGCGGCAATGGACATAGTACCATTTGCGCGCCTGCATCTCAGACCGCTGCAATTGTGCATGCTAAGTCAGTGGAACCGGGATTACTCAGATTTGTCCCGCCTACTAAATCTGGATCAAGAGACCAGAGATTCTCTTCTATGGTGGCTCTCTCGGCCACATCTGTCCAAGGGGATGACCTTTCGCAGGCCAGATTGGACGATTGTAACAGACGCCTGCCTTCTAGGCTGGGGAGCAGTCTGGAATTCCCTGAAAGCTCAGGGATTATGGACTCAGGAGGAGAAACTCCTCCCAATAAATATTCTGGAGTTAAGAGCAATATTCAATGCTCTCCTAGCTTGGCCTCAGTTAGCAACTCTGAGGTTCATCAGATTTCAGTCGGACAACATCACGACTGTGGCTTATATCAACCATCAAGGGGGAACCAGAAGTTCCCTAGCGATGTTGGAAGTCTCAAAGATAATTTGCTGGGCAGAGTCTCACTCTTGCCACCTGTCAGCGATCTACATCCCAGGCGTGGAGAACTGGGAGGCGGATTTTCTAAGTCGCCAGACTTTTCATCCGGAGGTCTTTGCTCAACTGGTTTGTCGTTGGGGCAAACCAGATCTGGATCTCATGGCGTCTCGTCAGAACGCCAAGCTTCCTTGTTACGGATCCAGGTCCAGGGACCCGGGAGCGGTGCTGATAGATGCTCTGACAGCCCCTTGGGTCTTCAACATGGCTTATGTGTTTCCACCATTCCCAATGCTTCCTCGTTTGATTGCCAAGATCAAACAGGAGAGAGCTTTGGTGATTCCGATAGCGCCTGCGTGGCCACGCAGGACCTGGTATGCAGACCTAGTGGACATGTCGTCCTGTCCACCGTGGTCTCTGCCTCTGAGACAGGACCTTCTAATTCAGGGTCCTTTCAAACATCCAAATCTAATTTCTCTGAGGCTGACTGCATGGAGATTGAACGCTTGATTCTATCAAAGCGTGGTTTCTCGGAGTCGGTTATTGATACCTTAATACAGGCTAGGAAGCCTGTTACCAGACAAATTTACCATAAAATATGGCGTAAATATTTACATTGGTGCGAATCCAAGAGTTACTCATGGAGTAAGGTTAGGATTCCTAGGATATTGTCCTTTCTACAAGAGGGTTTAGAAAAGGGCTTATCTACTAGTTCGTTAAAGGGACAGATTTCTGCTCTGTCTATTCTTCTACACAAACGTCTGGCTGAAGTTCCAGACGTTCAGGCTTTCTGTCAGGCTTTAACTAGGATTAAGCCTGTGTTTAAGTCTGTTGCTCCGCCGTGGAGCTTAAACTTAGTTCTTAATGTTCTTCAAGGCGTTCCATTTGAACCCCTTCATTCCATTGATATCAAGTTGTTATCTTGGAAAGTTCTGTTTTTGATGGCTATTTCCTCGGCTCGGAGAGTCTCCGAGTTATCTGCCTTACATTGTGATTCTCCTTATCTGATTTTCCATTCAGACAAGGTAGTTCTGCGTACTAAACCTGGGTTCTTACCTAAGGTAGTTACTAACAAGAATATCAATCAAGAGATTGTTGTTCCATCTCTGTGTCCTAATCCTTCTTCAAAGAAGGAACGACTTTTGCATAATCTGGACGTAGTCCGTGCCCTGTAATTCTATTTGCAGGCAACTAAGGATTTTCGTCAAACTTCTTCCCTGTTTGTCGTTTACTCTGGACAGAGGAGAGGTCAAAAGGCTTAGACTACCTCTCTCTCTTTTTGGCTTCGTAGCATAATACGATTAGCCTATGAGACTGCTGGACAGCAGCCTCCTGAAAGGATTACAGCTCACTCTACTAGAGCTGTGGCTTCCACCTGGGCCTTTAAAAATGAGGCCTCTGTTGAACAGATTTGCAAGGCTGCGACTTGGTCTTCGCTTCACACTTTTTCAAAATTTTACAAATTTGACACTTTTGCCTTCCTCGGAGGCTGTGTTTGGGAGAAAGGTACTCTCTTCAGGCAGTGGTTCCCTTCTGTTTAATGTTCCTGCCTTGTCCCTCCTTCATCCTCAGTGCTGTACTTTAGCTTTGGTATTGGTATTCCATAAGTAATGGATGACCCGTCGACCTGACTACACTTAACAGGAGAAAACATAATTTATGCTTACCTGATAAATTCCTTTCTCCTGTAGTGTAGTCAGTTCCCACGGCAGGCCTGTTTTTTACTGGCAGGTCTAAATTTTAATTAAACTCCAGTCACCACTGTACCCCTGTGGTTTCCTCCTTTCTCGTATGCTTGGTCGAATGACTGAGTATGACAGGTGAGGGAGGAGCTATATAGCAAGCTCTGCTGGGTAATTTCTCTTGCAGTTTCCTGTTAGGAAGAGAAATATTCCATAATGTAATGGATGACACCGTGAACTGACTACACTACAGGAGAAGGAATTTATCAGGTAAGCATAAATTATGTTTTCTTTTCTTTTCATGATTCAGATAGAGCATGCAATTTTAAGCAACTTTCTAATTTACTCCTTATTATCACTTTTCCTATTGTTTCTCTTTGTATCTTTAATTAAAAAAAGCAGGATGTACACTTAGGAGGCCAGCTCATTTTTGATTCTGCACCTGGGTAGCGCTTGCTGATTGGTGGCTAAATTTAGTGTGGAGCAAAAGGTTTTGGGAAGGTAGGGCGCGAAAATCCATGGGGCACAGCAATGGGCAGGGAGGGAGCTTAAAGGTACAGTCCAAGTAAAAAAAAAAACTTTCATGATTTAAATAGGGAATGCAATTTTTAAACAACTTTCCAATTTAGTTTAACCAACCAATTTCTCTTGTAGGTGTATCCAGTCCACGGATCATCCATTACTTGTGGATATTCCTCCTTCCCAAACAGGAAGCTGCAAGAGGATCACCCACAGCAGAGCTGTCTATATAGCTCCTCCTCAAACGGCCCACTACCAGTCATTCTCTTGCAGCTCTCGGACAAAGGAAGTAGCTTGAGAGATGTTGGTGTTTTTTATTTTAGTTTATCTTCAATCAAAAGTTTGTTATTTCAAATGGTTACCGGCAGAAAGTAGAAGAAGAGTCTGTCTGTGGTTTTTGATGATCTTAGCAGGTTGTAACTAAGATCCATTGCTGTTCTCACACATACTGAAGAGAGAGGTAACTTCAGCTGGGGAATGCGGTGCAGGGTCTCCTGCTATGAGGTATGTGCAGTTTAAATTTTTCTAGAGAAATGAATATGCTAGAAAATGCTGTTAATACCGGATTTATTTAAGGTAAGCCTGATTACGTGATTTAAAACGACTAGTATCATGCTTGCTGTTAAAAGGTAATATTTTTATTACTTTCCTCACATTACTGAAAAATAAAACGTTTGCTGGAAGTGTTTAAACGTTTTTTTATACATATTGGTGATAAAACTTATTGGGGCCCAGTTTTTTTTCCACAAGGTGGCTAGATTTTGCCCTAGGGATAGTTTTGTTAGGCCCTCTCACTGTCAATACAGGTTGGGAGGGGCCTATTTTCGCATTAGATTTTGCAGCTTGAGACATCCAGTTTCCCTGAAGGAGTCCTCTGAACACTTAGGACCTCTCTAAAGGGTTTTTGTGCCTTTCAAAGTTATATGGGCAGGTAGGGCCACAGCAGAGCATTGGCAGTTTGTTGTGACTGTTGAAAAAACGTTTATATCGTTGTTGTTTTTTGTTTTTTTTTATAAAGGTTTTTATTGAGGTTATTCAAAAATACAACTTTATGCATACATTCAGAAGTGGGAACACCAACACTTGATATGGTACAATTATGTCCAAACGGTAGGTTACATAGGCAAGTAAATAACAACCTCACTATTGCTCATTCCCCACTACTGAACTCCAGCAATGAACCTCCTTTTGTTTTTTTGTTTTTTATGCGTAAATGTCCCCAAAACTATAAAAGGTCACTCTTGGACCATTAATAACTGAGATAGCTCAAAAGGGGACTCTAGTGATAGGTACGGCCACTTTTGGACCTTAAGTAGTTCATTAAATATAACGGCAAACAAATGCTCTATATTGTGCTTTACTCAATGACAAATAGAGAAGCCACACTATGGGAGAGCGCAGCTACTACATAGGGCATCGGGAGGGATATAGGCTATGGTCAGTCATTGCCCCTGATCTGTGGGGTCTGGATAGTGTACCCTGTCCCTTAATTGATATTATATAGGGTGAAGAAGAAAAGAGAAAGGGGGTCAGATGTCAAGTGTGGGACCGGATTAAGCAGGATAGGGGAAATGGACAGTAAAACTACTATTAAGGAGTAAGTAGCTAGCCTAACCTTCAAAAATAAATCTACTTATTACAGCACTAGCCCTTTCAAACCCCATATGCATTCCCCATCTCCCGCCAAGAGTAGTAAAGACACTTTGAAACCCCTCAATCTATATAACATAACATATACAATAGGGCTAAACAGTTGATAGTCTGCAGCTGAGGGGCACAGGAACACACACACATGGAAATAAACCTTAGAACCTGAGACCCTATACAATTAAACTAAGTAACATTAATTAGCACATTAACATTTTCTCTACTGTCTCTGTAGTAAACATAATACTAAGTATACTTGATCTTAGACTACACATTGATATGGCAGATAAATATAAAAACCTGTAAATACAGAATGTACCTGCATAATATTTAACCCGCAATTGGAAAGCGTTGTACAGTCTCTCAACTATGTACAAGTAAATTAAGCAACATCTATTAGTGTATTACAGTTTACCCTATTATCGCATTAGCAAACACAACTATAAGCTCTCGCAAGCATAGTTAAGGTACCTAGACATTGTTCTTGGCAGATATTTTTATGTCTGTAATGTAAAATGTTCCTGTGATAGATATGTCTACAGTGGCAAAGCTCTGTCCGTGCACTCACTTTGGGCAGCAAAAGATGCGAAAAGAAAAGGTTGCACACTAGAGCAGAGAGTTCAACCTGTTCAGCCAATGCCAGACCCGTAAACGGCATTGAAATAGTAGCCTCTGTGAAAAATGAGGGACCCAGCATTGTAACGAGGGGGGCACTCCCCCAGTACTGATACCCTCATGTAGGCGCTTGTTTTCAGCAACAGGAAAGCCAGCAGCGCAACTCGGCTCCATATCCGTGCCCCTAGGTGCTCGCCATTTTGTTTTCCTGGCCTCCCCGCTGTGATCTCGCATCAATACCCCCGGTGCCATCCCACCATAGCTGCGAGGGCATCTTGTGGACTAAGGAAAGTGGAGGGGGCAGTGTTCAGTGGCTCGGCTTGAAAACCCGACAGCTCCACTGCAGCGTCTGGTGTGCTGGTCTGTATCTCAAGATCCTCGGGGCACTGTGACGCACTTAAGATCTGATCGTGAGGACGTCCGCTCCCACCAAGATCAAGCTGCAAACTCCCTTCAGTGTCTGGGCTCGCAGCGTCCAGAGGGAGAAATTGCTTCATGTTCCCTTGTGACGGAGTGTCCTTAAGAGCTATCGTCGGGACGGGGAAAGTAATAACAATAGATCCCTTTCAAGTTGTTTGTATGACTGCCTGATCCCAGTTGTTATTGTGTGCTCCCATGCTGTGACGGCTTCCAAGGCACCTCTCCCATGCTCCATTATGTTTCACTTGTATAAGTAAACCAGAAATTGGCTTTATGCGGCTTCTCAATAAAAGACAGATTTAGATAGTTATTATCCCCAAACAGGATACCGTAACCCCGGAGTTCGGGGGGGGGTCAATTACATGTGGCAGCCCCAGACCTACGCTGAGAATCCCTTTTAAGTGTCTCTAGCAGTAATCAATCCACAGCTCGGCTCGATCACATCCAGTGGCAATATGGCTGCTAGGCCCTTACAAAATGTCTCTTGCGTAGCTGTCCCAAAGAACATAGGCAAAAACCCTGTCTTGACTTCAGCTCCACGGATGTCCAAACTTTAACAGAGATAGTAATCCAAAAGTGAAGAATGCTGCAGAATTATAGTAGATTTCTTGGGTAAAATCACCTATTCTCCAGGAGCTTCATTGAAACACGACCTGCCTCTTTAAGAGTAGGCTCCGCTCCCCTATATCGTTTTTTTGATCCGGTTTTGAAACTAAGGGGTTAATCATCCATTTGAAAGTGGGTGCAATGCTCTGTTAGTCTATTATACACACTGTAAAAATTTCGTAAGATTTACTGCTTTTTATCACTGTTTTCAATTTCTGACAAAATTTGTTTCTCTTAAAGGCACAGTACCGTTTTATTTTTTTGCTTGTTTACATTTATCAAAGTGTTTTCCAAGTCTGCTGGTCTCATTGCTAGTCTGTTTAAACATGTCTGACATAGAGGAAACTCCTTGTTCATTTTGTTTAGAAGCCATTGTGGAACCCCCTCTTAGAATGTGTACTAAATATACTGATTTTACTTTGTTATAAAGATCATATTCTGTCTTTAAAAGATTTATCACCAGAGGAAACTGACAAGGGGGAAGTTATGCCGACTAAACTCACCCCACGTGTCAGAAACCTTTGACTCCCGCTCAAGGGACTCCCGCTCAAGAGGCGCCAAGTACATCTAGCGCGCCCATGGCGTTTACTTTAAAAAGACATGGCGGCAGTTATGGATCATACCCTTACAGCAGTATTGTCCACCAGGGTTACAAGGAAAGCGAGACAGCTCTGGGGCCTAGAAAAAATACAGAGCACTCTGACGCTTTAGTAGCTATGTCTGATATCCCCTCACAATATGCAGAAGCTGAGGCAGGAGAGCTTCTTTCTGTGGGTGATTTTTCTGACTCAGGGAAGATGCTTCAACCTGATTCTGATATGTCAACATTTAAATTTAAGCTTGAACACCTCCGCGTGTTGCTCAGGGAGGTTTTAGCTACTCTGGATGGACTGTAACACCATTATAGTGCCAGAGAAATTGTGTAGATTGGATAAATACTATGCAGTGCCTGTTTACACTGATGTTTTTCCAATACCTAAAAGGTTTTCAGAAATTATTACTAAGGAATGGGATAGACCAGGTGTACCGTTCTCTCCCCCTCCTATTTTTAAGAAAATGTTTCCAATAGATGCCGCTACAACGGGACTTATGGCAAACGGTCCCTAAGGTGGAGGGAGCAGTTTCTACCCTAGCTAAGCGTACAACTATCCCCGTCGAGGACAGTTGTGCTTTCCTAGATCCAATGGATAAAAAGTTAGAGGGTTACCTTAAGAAAATGTTTATTCAACAAGGTTTTATTCTCCAGCCTCTTGCATCATTGCCCCAGTCACTGCTGCTGCGGCCTTCTGGTTTTGAGTCTCTGGAAGAGGCCTTACAGGTAAGAAACTCCATTGGAAGATATAACTTGACAAGCTTAAAGCGCTTAAGCTAGCCAATTCATTTGTTTCTGACGCCGTTGTTCATTTAACTAAACTAACGGCTAAGAACTCAGGTTTTGCTATTTAGGCGCGTAGGGCGCTATGGCTTAAATCCTGGTCAGCTGACGTTACTTCAAAGTCTAAGCTTCTCAATATTTCCTTCAAGGAGCAGACCCTATTCGGGCCTGGACTGAAGGAGATCATTTCTGATATTACTGGAGGAAAAGGTCATGCCCTTCCTCAGGATAGGTCTAACAAATTAAGAACCAAACCAACTAATTTTTGTGCCTTTCGAAACTTTAAGACGAGCACGGCATCATCTTCCTCTAATACAAAACAAGAGGGAAATTTTGCCCAGTCCAAGCCGGTCTGGAGACCTAACCAGGCTTGGAACAAAGGTAAACAGGCCAAGAAGCCTGCTGCTGCCTCTAAGACAGCATGAAAGATTGGCCCCCGATCCGGTAACGGATCTAGTAGGGGGCAGACTTTCTCTCTTCGCCCAGGCTTGGGCAAGAGACGTCCAGGATCCCTGGGCATTGGAAATTGTGTTCCCAGGGATATCTTCTGGACTTCAAAGCTTCTTCCCCAAAAGGAAGATTTCACCTTTCCACAATTATCTGCAGACCAGATAAAGAGAGAGGCATTCCTTACCTTGTGTTCAAGACTCTCCTAGTTATGGGAGTGATCCACCCAGTTCCAAAGGAGGAACAGGGGCAAGGATTCTATTCAAATCTATTTGTGGTTCCCAAGAAAGAGGGAACCTTCAGACCAATCTTAGATCTCAAGATCCTAAACAAATTTCTCAGGGTCCCATCTTTCAAGATGGAGACTTTTCGAACCATCCTACCTATGATCCAGGAGGGTCAATACATGACTACAGTGGACTTAAAGGATGCTTATCTTCACATTCCGATACACAAAGATCATCATCGGTTTCTCAGGTTCGCCTTCCTAGACAGGCATTACCAGTTTGTGGCTCTTCCCTTTGGGTTAGCTACGGCACCAAGAATCATTACAAAGGTTTTGGGGTCACTTCTGGCGGTCCTAAGGCCGCAGGGCATAGCAGTAGCCCCGACTGATACAGGCGTCGAATTTCCAAATTGCCAAGTCCCATACGGACATTGTTCTGGCATTCCTGAGGTCTCATGGGTGGAAAGTGAACGAAAAGAAGAGTTCTCTATCCCCTCTCGCAAGAGTTTCCTTCCTGGGAACTCTGATAGATTCTGTAGAAATGAGGATTTACCTGACAGAGGCCAGGTTGTCAAAACTTCTAAATTCCTGCCGTGTTCTTTATTCTACTTCTCGCCCTTCGGTGGCTCAGTGTATGGAAGTAATTGGCTTAATGGTAGCGGCAATGGACATAGTTCCGTTTGCCCGCCTACATCTCAGACCGCTGCAACTCTGCATGCTCAGTCAGTGGAATGAGGATTACACAGATTTGTCCCCTTTACTAAATCTGGATCAACAGACCAGGGATTCTCTTCTCTGGTGGCTATCCTCGAGTCCATCTGTCCAAAGGTATGAACTTCCGCAGGCCAGATTGGACAATAGTAACAACAGATGCCAGCCTTCTGGGCTGGGGGGCAGTCTGGAACTCTCTGAAGGCTCAGGGGGCATGGACTCAGGAGGAGGCTCTCCTTCCGATAAACATTCTGGAACTAAGAGCGATATTCAATGCTCTTCAGACTTGGCCTCAGCTAGCGGCAGTGAGGTTCATCAGATTTCAGTCGGACAAACATCACGACTGTAGCTTACATCAACCATCAAGGGGGAACAAGGAGTTCCCTAGCGATGTTGGAGGTTTCAAGATAATTTGTTGGGCAGAGATTCACTCTTGCCACCTATCAGCTATCCCATATCCCAGGAGTAGAGAACTGGGAGGCGGATTTTCTAAGTCGACAGACCTTTTCATCCGGGGGAGTGGGAGCTCCATCCGGAGGTGTTTGCACAGTTGATTCAAAGTTGGGGCAAACCAGAACTGGATCTCATGGCGTCTCGCCAGAACGCCAAGCTTCCTTGTTATGGATCCAGGTCCAGGGATCCCAAGGCAGCGCTGATAGATGCTCTAGCAGCGCCTTGGTCCTTCAACCTGGCTTATGTGTTTCCACCGTTTCCTCTGCTCCCTCGTCTGATTGCCAAGGTCAAGCAGGAGAGAGCATCGGTGATTTTGATAGCACCTGCGTGGCCACTCAGGACTTGGTATGCAGATCTGGTGGACATGTCATCCTTTCCACCATGGACTCTGCCTCTGAGACAGGACCTTCTACTTCAGGGTCCTTTCAACCATCCAAATCTAATTTCTCTGCGGCTGACTGCTTGGAGATTGAACGCTTGATTTTATCAAAGCGTGGTTTCTCCGAGTCGGTCATTGATACCTTAACACAGGCGCGAAAGCCTGTCACCAGGAAAATCTATCATAAGATATGGTGTAAATATCTTCATTGGTGTGAATCCAAGGGTTACTCATGGAGTAAGGTCAGGATTCCTAGGATATTATCTTTCTCCAAGATGGATTGGAGAAGGGTTTGTCAGCAAGTTCCTTAAAGGGACAGATTTCTGCTCTGTCTATTCTTTTGCACAAACGTCTGGCTGAGGTTCCAGACGTGCAGGCGTTTTGTCAGGCTTTAGTCAGAATTAAGCCTGTGTTTAAACCTGTTGCTCCGCCTTGGAGTTTAAATTTAGTTCTTAAGGTTCTTCAAGGGGTTCCGTTTGAACCTTTGCATTCCATAGATATTAAGCTCTTATCTTGGAAAGTTTTGTTTTTAGTAGCTATTTCCTCGGCTCGAAGAGTTTCGGCGTTATCTGCTTTACAATGTGATTCTCCTTATCTCATTTTTCATTCCGATAAGGTAGTGTTACGTACCAAACCTGGTTTTCTACCCTAAGGTGGTATCTAATAAAAATATCAATCAGGAGATTGTTGTACCGTCACTGTGTCCTAATCCTTCTTCCAAAGAAGGAACGTCTTTTACACAATCTTGACGTGGTTCGTGCTTTAAAGTTTTATTTACAAGCTACTAAAGATTTTTCGTCAAAACATCTGCATTGTTTGTTGTCTACTCTGGACAGAGGAGGAGGCCAAAAGGCTGCGGCAACTTCTCTTTCTTTTTGGCTAAGGAGTATAATACACTTAGCTTATGAGACTGCTGGCCAGCAGCCTCCTGAAAGGATTACAGCTCATTCTACTAGAGCGGTAGCTTCCACATGGGCTTTTAATGATGAGGCTTCTGTTGAACAGTTTTGTAAGGCGGCGACTTGGTCTTCGCTTCATACTTTTTCAAAATTCTATAAATTTGATACTTTTGCTTCTTCGGAGGCTATTTTTGGGAGAAAGGTTTTGCAGGCAGTGGTGCCTTCCGTTTAAGCACCTGCCTTGTCCCTCCCTTCATCCGTGTCCTATAGCTTTGGTATTGGTATCCCACAAGTAATGGATGATCCGTGGACTGGATACACCTTACAAGAGAAAACAAAATTTATGCTTACCTGATAAATGTATTTCTCTTGTGGTGTATCCAGTCCACGGCCTGCCTTGTCATTTTAAGGCACGTGTGTTTTATTTTTAAACTACAGTCACAACTGCACCCTATGGTTTCTCCTTTCTCTGCTTGTCTTCGGTCGAATGACTGGTAGTGGCAGTTGGAGGAGGAGCTATATAGACAGCTCTGCTGTGGGTGATCCTCTTGCAGCTTCCTGTTGGGAAGGAGAATATCCCACAAGTAATGGATGATCCGTGGACTGGATACACCACAAGAGAAATAAATTTATCAGGTAAGCATAAATTTTGTTTTTGCTTTGTTCTCTTGGTATTCTTAGTTGAAAGCTAAACCTAGGAGGTTCATATGCTAATTTCTTAGACCTTGAAGACTGCCTCTAATCTGAATGCATTTTGACCACTAGAGGGCATTAGTTCATGTGTTCATATAGATAACATTGAGCTCATGCACGTGAAGTTACCCTGGAGTGAGCACTGATTGGCTAAAATGAAAGTCTGTCAAAAGACTGAAATAAGGGGGCAGTCAGCAGAAGCTTAGATACAAGGAAATCACAAAGGTCAAAAGTGTATTATTATAACTGTGTTGGTTATGCAAAACTTAAGAATGTGTAATAAAGGCATTAATTATCTTTTTTTTTAAACAACCAAAATTCTGATGTTGACTGCCCCTTTAAGATCCGGTGAAGGTAGGGAGAGGAACCAGTGGGCACAGCATGGGGGGGTGTTTAAGGCTTTGGTGAAGGTTAATGAGGGACCAGGAGGCCACAGTCAGGGTAGGCAGGCAGGGAGGGGAGCTTAAGGCTCTAGGGAAGATAGGGTAAGCATGCAAGGGGCACACTCCGGGAGGCAGGGAGGGGAGCTTAAGGCTCCGGTGAAGGTAGGGCAAGGAACCAGGAGGTAAAGTATGGGCAGGGAGGGGGAGCTTAATGCACCATGGAAGTTAGGGCAAGTGTTACAGAAGCATTAGTTATTTTGTTGTGAAGAGCTTATTTCCCAGCAGCAATGCCTGAACCAGCCAAAGCCAGCACCTAAGAAGGGCTCCAAGAAAACCGTAACAAGTATCATTTCATAAAGAGTTAACTTTTTTTTCAGCTTTAGAAACTATTGTCTAAATACAAGTTTGCTGGCCCTAGCTCTAAGTTTAGTGATAAACAATTCATTGTCTAATCACCTCTGGAGCCCAGACTGCTAATTGATAATATGAACTTGTAACTTGGTTATCTTAAGTACTGTAATCCTATTGTGGCCTGTCAAAGGACATTGCTCTCTATCTAACTGTGTGATGGGGGGATTTTGTGCTTTCCCCCCCCCCCCCCCCCCGCCGGAGTGCCCTGTGTGCATGTAACCTTAATAAAAAGCAGGCTGGGCATCCCAGTCCTGAGTTCTTGTTTGACCCCTCAATCGCAGCGTTTGACCTCCGTTTTTGTGGGCAGAAGGGTATCCTAGCTGTACTGCAGCTAAGGGAGATTATTCTATATTTGGCGAGACTCATATAGCATACTATGGAAAGCAGCTCTCTCCCTCTTTAGCAATAGGGATCCAGGCTACTAAGGGGTCCATCTCTCAGCGAGACTAAGGGTAACCGTAACATTTGGCGGGCAGCGGCGGGATTTTCCTGGATTTCCTAGGAGAGGTACAGAACGGATGGAGAGCGCTTACGAAAAATTGAAGCATACAACCCTAAAGGATTTACTTGAAAGCAGAGGGGGGTACGCCCAGCAACCGGCCGAGGAGAGAGCTGATCGCAGAATTGGACCGAACTGGATCAGAGCTTCACAATGCGGAAACATCCGACCACGATTAGTGACGAAAAAAACAGGATTGTTCGGGAAAGGCTCTCATTATACGGGCCGAAACCCCTCCATGGAATTGGTACAGCAGTTGATGGCGGAGGCGGACGAGGATATACGAGAGACTCGAGCCCACGAACTCAACCTAGCAAACGCACACCGCAATGCTGAAGCCCCGCAGGTAATCATCCCTGTCGAAAATGCTGGAGGCCCAAGATACCCTATGCGGCATTTCGACCCTTCCTAGAGAGCGAGACAGGGATTGATGAATATTTGGCGGACTTCGAAAGGCAATGTGCCCTGCACCAGATTCCCAACAGAGAGTGGCCCACGATATTGTCTGGGAAACTATCCGGGCGAGCCCTGGAAGCCTTTCATACTCTGGGTGCTGAGGAAGTGACACAGTATGAGCTAGTTAAGGAGACACTGTTGCGACGGTAACGCTGTAACTCCCGGACACGTATCGCCGACAGTTTCGGGGCAACGAAAAAGAAGCCTAACGATACCCCATATGGAATGGGCGCAACCGAATGCGGAGAGAGCGGCAAATCACTGGCTGAGCGGAAGTAAAGCGGTGACTGGTGAGGAAAATTTACAATTGTTTCTCTTAGAACATTTTTATAATGGCATGGAACAGCAAGGGAAGGAATGGCTGCGAGACAGGCGGCCTTCTACCTTAGAAGAAGCAGCCAAATTGGCCGATGAACATTATGACTCCCGTCTTCACGAACCCATGAACTACCGAGCTCCAGCACGGGTTGAACCCAGAGAGGTTTACCGTGCACCCCCTTGTGCTGAATTTCCGAGCCCCGGTGCCCACAGGGCCCGTCCGACACTCAGGACCACACAATAACAGCTCTGAGCGTCCCAGACAGACTTGCCACCGATGCAAGCAACCAGGGCATTTCATGGCTAGCTGCCCCCTTAATACACACCAGACACCCAGGAATTACAATTACCCCTCTGGGTCCTATCGTCCGGCCCGGGCCCCTCTGTGTTAACCAAGAGGCCCCTATGGAGGGATATGTGGGGCCGCTTCACGAGGTGGACCCTGTATATGCTGCCTCAGATAACCGCCAGCACCATCGGCAGAAGGTATGGCTCGAGGGGCGATCTACAGAGGGATTGAGAGACACAGGGGCTACTTTCACGCTGGGGTACAGAGTCATTTGGTGCCAGAGAGCACAAGCGATCCGGACAGACTGTGGCCGTTAGAGTGGCGGGGGGGGATGTGTACAAAATTCCAACAGCTCAAGTGCATCTTGATTGGGGAGCGGGAAAGGGGGCTGTGAACGTGGGCATAATGGATAATTTACCTGCCGAAGTACTACTGGGCAACGATTTGGGCCCCATGACTTCTCTGCTATGCTCCAGTATGCAACAACGAGGCGGACCCAGTGACTACACGGGCCCAATGCCCGGATGGAGCAAGAGCTCTCACCAGTGCGGGAGACACAGGTAAGACCTACCCCGACCTTGCCTGTCATGTTAGGGCCCCATACCCTGGGACACCCCAGATGCTTTCGAGACAGAGTCTAAGACTACCCGACTTTACAAAAGTACCGGGAACGAGCAGAGACCGGAGGGGCGGGGCAGATAATGAAACATTCTTATGGGAAAAAGGGAAAATATACCGCTGGACAGAGAAAAGGGGACAGGCGTAGGCGACAGCTGTAGTGCCCCACAAATACCGTCAAGAAATCCTCAAGATAGGCCACGACATCCCCTTAGCAGGCCACCTAGCCGTAACCCGTACCCTACAACCGCATTACTCACACGTTCTTTTGGCCAGGGGGTGCACGCTGACGTTAGAACTTACTGTAACACCTGCGATGTGTGTCAACGAGTAGGAAGGCGAGGCGATCACCCTAAAGCCCATCTAGTAAATATGCCCATTGTAGAGGAACCCTTCAGCCGGGTTGCTATTGACCTAGTGGGACCACTGGCTACCCCTAGTCCCTCCGGTAAGCGCTACATTCTTACCGTAGTGGACTACGCTACCAGGTACCCAGAGGCTGTCGCCCTATCCAACATACAAGCGGATATGGTAGCGAATGCACTAGTACAGGTGTCTCTCCCGGGTAGGATTTCCAAAGAAATCCTATCCGACTGAGGGCACCCAATTTACGGCTGAATTGACCCAACAACTCTGGCAGGGTTTGCAAAAATTAAGTCCCTCCTGAGCTCCCCATACCACCCCCAGACGAACGGGCTGTGTGAGAGGTTCAATGGGACCCTCAAGCAAATGCTCAAGACGTTCACTCAGGAATACCGAGACTGGGAACGCTTCCTGCCCGCACCTCCTATTTGCTTATCGGGAGGTGCCCCAGGAAACGACAGGGTTCTCTCCCTTCGAGTTGCTCTACCGGAAGAAAGGTACGGGGACCCCTAAACCTGATCCGGGGAGCACTGGGAGGGAGAGATGGAGGCTGACGGTGTCCCCCATTGTGCCATACGTGCTGGAACTCAGGGGACCGAATGGAGCAATTAGCCAAAATCCGTGCGGGCTAATCTCCAGTTGGCCCAGAGAAGACAGAAAGTATGGTAACGATCGGGGGGCCCGAAAGAGAATCTTCACCACAGGACAAAAGGTGTTAGTACTTAAGCCGGTGAAGACAGACAAATTGCAGGCGTCCTGGCAGGGTCCCCTACCAGAATCGTAGAGAAAAGGGGAGACACACCACTTATGTGATAGCTAGCTGCCATGACAACAATCTTAGAAAAGACATTCCATGTAAACATGCTCAAGGAATATTTTGAGCAACCAGAGAACGTGACGGCCGTACGTTGTTCCCCTCAGGAAGACCCCCGACAGTCTACCCATTCCAGACCTATTAGAAAAAGAGTCTCCCCACAGGTATAGTGGCTCAGGTTCAGATAGGAGACCGACTTAGCCCCACTGAAAGGGAGCAGGCTCAGCCAACTCCTCCAGTCCAAACACCTCACCTTCTCCCCGAAGCCAGGGTACACTACTTTAAACCACCCACCAGGTAGATACTCCGGGGAAAAGCTCCCTTGCGCCAGGCTCTGTACCGAATCCCCGAAGCAGTTAGGACAGGAATGAAGAAGGAGATCGATGAGATGCTCCAGCTCAGGGTAATTGAGCCCTCCGATAGTCCCTGGGCCTCCCCAGTTGTCTTGGTGCCCAAGAAAGATGGGACCACCCGGTTCTGCGTAGACTATCAGAGGCTCAATGAAAAAAACCGTGACGGATCGCTTACCCCTATGCCCAGGGTAGACGAGCTACTCGATCGTATAGCCAGGGGAAATTACCTGACCACTATTGACCTCTGCAAAGGTTACTGGCAGATTCCCCTGGCCCCGGAGCTATCCCCAAGTCGGCATTCGTCACCCCATTCGGCTTATATCAGTTTAGGGTAATGCCGTTTGGGATGAAGAATGCCCCAGCTACATTCCAGCGCTTGGTGGATAGGCTCCTGGATTGGCTTCCAGAGTTTTTGCTTGCGCCTACCTGGACGACATAGCGATCCACAGTGAGTCCTGGGAGGACCACTTAGCTCATGTAGGAATGGTTCTGGATCAGATCCGGGCTGCTGGCCTGACTCTGAAAGCCAGAAAAATGCCACTTTGGGATGGCCGAGGTACAGTACCTGGGGTCACCGGGTGGGGTGTGGAAAGCAGCGACCAGAGCCGGCCAAGATAGAATCTGTCGCCAATTGGCCCACCCCCATACACTAAGACTCAGGTCCTAGCCTTCCTGGGCACGGCAGGGTACTATAGGACGGTTTCGTACCAGACTACAGCAACACTTGCCAAACCCCTGACTGACTTGACCAAGAAGAATCTTGCCTCGACAGGTCCTGTGGTCTCCCCTACTGTGAAACGGCTTTTCCAGGCTCTCAAAAATGCTCTAATTAACGCTCCCTGTCTTGGCGGCCCCAGCCCTTAACAAACGTTTATCGTCCATCACAGATGCTTCCATGTTCGGGCTGGGAGCCGTCCTCAGCCAAGTAGGGCGAAGATGGAGGGGAGCATCCGTTGCCTACATCAGCCGGAAGCTCCCTGCCACCGCGAATGTCAGCTATGCAGCGGTTCGAAAAGGAGTGTTTTGGCTTTGGTGTGGGCATTAAAGAAATTGACTCCCTATTTATTATGGTCAGGAGTTCACCCTGGTCACTCGACCATAACCCGTTGGTGTGGCTGAACCGGGTCTCTGGAGATAACGGCAGGCTATTACGTTGGAGCTTATCGTTGCAACCCTTCAATTTCACCATTACTTACAGACCTGGGGAAACAGAATGGCAACGCCGACGGGGTTTTCCAGACAAACCGACCTCAGCCCCTGCATCATAACCAGCGGTCTGGACAGCCTTAGGTCTGCCCCGAAAAGGGGGTCAGACCGTGTCTGCCAGAGTGTTCCACAGAAAGGGAGCACTGTTACAGAAGCATTAGTTATTTTGTTGTGAAGAGCTTATTTCCCAGCAGCAATGCTGAACCAGCCAAGCCAAGCACCTAAGAAGGGCTCCAAGAAAACCGTAACAAGTATCATTTCATAAAGAGTTTAACTTTTTTTCAGCTTTTAGAAAACTATTGTCTAAATACAAGTTTGCTGGCCTCAGCTCTAAGTTTAGTGATAAACAATTCCATTGTCTAATCACCTCTGGAGCCAGACTGCTAATTGATAGATGAACTTGTTATCTTAAGTACTGTAATCCTATTGTGGCCTGTCAAAGGACATTGCTCTCTATCTAAACTGTTTGATGGGGATTTTGTGCTCCCCCCCCCCCCCCCGGGAGTGCCCTGTGGTGCATGTAACCTTAATAAAAAGCAGGCCTGGGCATCCCAGTCCTGAGTTCTTGTTTGACCCTCAATCGCAGCGTTGACTCGTTTTTTTGTGGGCCAGAAGGGTATCCTAGCTGTACTGCAGCTAAGGGAGATTATTCTATATTTGCGAGACTCATATAGCATACTATGGAAAGCAGCTTCTCCCCTCTTTAGCAATAGGGATCCAGGCTACTAAGCGGTCCATCTCTCAGCGAGACTAAGGGGTAACCGTAACAGCAAGGAACCAGTGAGGCAAAGCCCAGGTCAGGAGGGAAGGGAGTTAGGGAGGAGAGGCTCAAGGCTCAGGGGGAATATAGGGCAAGGAACCAGGGGGGGGCAACCGCCCGGGCTGGCAGGGAGGGGAGGCTTAATGCTGAGGGAAGTCAGGGCAAGAAACCAGGGGGTCAGGGAGGGCAAGGTATAGTATTGCGAGGAACCAAAGGGCACAGCCCTGGGCAGGCAGGTATCGAGCTTAAGGCTCCTGGAAAGGGTTAGAGTGAGGAACCCCAGGGGTCATACTCAAGGCAGGTTTGGCATGCAGGAAGAGAGGGGAGCTTAAGGTTCAGGGAAGAGGAGGGGCGCGAGGAACTAGGGGGCTCTACTCAGGCAGGCAGGGAGGTAAACTTAAGGCTCCAGGGAGGTAGGTTGAGGAAACCAGGGGGCACATCCCAGACAGGCAGTGATGGGAGCTTAAGGACCTGGGGAAGGTAGGGCCAGAAACAGGGGGGCTCTGACAAGGTAGGCAGGCAGGGAGAAGAATTTAAGACTCCAAGGACGGGTGGGGGGCATTGATCCAGAGGGTTCTGCCTTGTGTAGGGCAGGTGCGGAGAGGGAGTTTAAGGCTCCGGAGAAAAGTAGGGTGAGGAACCAGAAGGGGCAGCGCAAGGAGGGGGAACTTCATGTTCAGGGTAACGTAGGGGCAAGAAACCAGTGAGGCACAGTCCATTCAGGTGGGCAGGCAGGGTGGGGGAGCTCAGGGGAAGAGAGGGTGAGGAACCAGGCGGGCACAGCCCAGGCAGGGCAGGGGAGGAAACCTTAAAGCCCAGGGGGAAGTTAGGGTGAGGAACCAGGGGGGCGTAGCCTAGGCAAGCAGTAAATGGAGCTTAAGGCTCTGGAGAAGGTAGGACAAGGAACAAGCCTAGGCAGGCATGCAGGCCGGAGGGGAGCTTAAGGCTCCGGGGAAGGTAGAGGTAATGGAACCAGGGGAACAGCCCAGGCAGGTGGGGCATGGAGGGGAGCTTAAGGCCTCAGAAAAAGGTACTGGGCACTGCCAGAGGCCGGGGAGGGATATGACAGCTTTGCATATAGAGCAGGGGAGCTTAAGGCTCAGGGGATGGTAGGGCGAGGAACCAAGGAGCACGGTGCGAGCAGGTGGGCATGTAGGGAGGGGAGCTTATAGGATGGTGAGGAAACAGGGCGCACAGTTTCGAGCATACAGGGAGGCATGAAGATTGGCTTTAGGTTCCGGGCAAGGTAGGACACAGCCTATGCAGCCTGAGAGGAGAGCTTAAGGATCTGGCGAAGGTAGGGAATGGAACCAGGGGGAGGTGGGTATCGAGGGGAGCTTAAGGGCTCAGGAAAAGGTACCGAGCACTGCCAGAGGCTGAACTGGGTCCTCCCCCTGGGGCCGGGAGAGGGATATGACAGCTTGCATATAGAGCAGGGGAGGCTTAAGTCCTCATTTCCATGGTGGAGCAGGGAAGCACCAGGTGGCTCTCCCCAGGCAGACAGGGGAGGGGGATAGGTAGGATGAGGAACTAGAGGGCACAGCCCCAGCAGGCCAGGGATGGAGCTTAAGGCTCTGGGGAAAGTAGGGGGGAACCAAGGGGCATGGTGGTGCAGGGAGGGGGAGCTTAAAGCTTAAGGGGAAAGGAGGGTGAGGAACAGGGGGGCACAGCCCAGGCATGCAGGGAGGCATGAAGGTTAGTTTAAGGCTCCGGGCAAGGTAGGGCATGGAACCAGGGGGAACAGTCTGGGCAGGGAGGGGGGGTTTAAGACTCTGGGGAAGGTAGGGCGAGGAGGAACCAGCAGGCACAGCCTGGGCAGGCAGGGAGGAGGACCTTAAGGCTCCGGGGAAAGTTATGGCAAGTAACCAGGGAGCACAGCCTGGACAAGCAGGGAAGGGAGTTAAATGGTCCGGGGGAAGGTATTTCTAGGAACCAGGGGGGCAAAGACTCGGTAGGCAGGCAGGGCGTGTAGCTAAAGGCTCCAATGAAGGTAGGGTAAGGATCCAGGGGACATTGCCCAGGGTAGGTGGGCAGGCAAGTAAGCAGGGTCTTGGGAACCTAAGGCTCTGGTGAAGGTAGGCGAGGAACCAGGGAGGGGGCACTGCTTGTTAGGCAGGATGGGAGCTTAAGGCTCCAGGGAAGGGTAGGGCAGGGAAAAAGAGGGCACAGCCCAGGCAGAACACAGAGGGGAGCTTGATGCTCCAGGTGGAGGAAGCCATGGGGCACTTTATTGGGAGGGTGTCATCCACCACCTTTATCCATAGACCCCTCATCATTCCCAGGTTGCCAGAGCTCCGCGGGCCGACTGGAAGCATTGTGCTGCAACAGGAGGAGGGTTTAAAGGTAGAGCATCTGCCGCTGGCGGGTGGCCCAGAGCTCCACTGTCCCCCTGGAAATGTTGTCCGGGCAACCTCAAGGAGGATTTAAAGGTGGGTGGATGACACTACTTGTTCATGGGACAAGTTGCCAGAGGCAAAACTGGGCACTGCCCGAAGCTGAGTTGGGTCCTCTCCCCAAGAGCAGATGGGGAATTAAGGCAGCTTCTTGCATGTATGGCATTGGACTTAATGCTGCATGTCCAGGGTGGGCAGGGATGGAAACAGGCGGCTCTCCCCCAGGCAGGGAGGGGGGCTTAAGGCTGGATTTTCCAGAGTGGTTAGGGGAGGAACCCCTGACACAGCTGAGAGTCCTTAAAGCCCCAAGCTCCTGGGGAAGTTAGGGGGAGAATCCGGCTGCTCTTCCCAGGCGCAGCTGGGGGGCATAAAACACAAAGCTTTGAGGAAGTCAATGGGACGAACCAGGCAGCTCTCCCCTGGTGCAGCTGGGGGGCTTATTCCCCAGGCTCCAGGGAAGTTAATGGGAGAACAAGGCGCTCTACCCAGGTGTAGCTGGGGGGGCTTAAGAGACTGTGGTAGTCTGGGGGAGAACCAGATGGCTCTCCCCAGGCTAAGGCTCCTTGGAAGTTTGTTGGCGTACGGCTTCTGGGGAAGTTGGGGAGAACCAGACGGCTCTACTCCCAGGTGTAGCTGGGGGGCTTTAAGACTCTATGAGTAGTCTGGGGGAGAACCAGACTGCTCTCCCCAGGCTTAAGGGCTCCCTTGGAAGTTAAGGGGAGAACTTTTCTGGGTAACAGCACAGTGGGAATTTTCTTGTAACCAATAGTGTGAAAATACCAGGGTACAAGAAACAGTGATTTACTATTGTATTCACAGATGGGATAACGCTAACACCAATGGCAATCTTTAAAATTAAAAAACTTTGACCAGAGACACAGTTGGAAACTTCCTTTGGCAAAGTTCACCCAAAAGGGTGGATGAATGAGGCACTCACCCATGTTTGGATAGATGAAGTTTGGCTCAAAAGACCCCAAAGTATTTCTAAGCCACCATCATAGCTTGTTTGTGAGGTGACCAGTTCCAAAGTCACCTCTGCAAATCGGTTAAGGCAAAGCTACACAGAAACAAGGCAAGCAGTGATTCCTGGGGCTTGTACATCAATCCTACAACCATTCAATGTCTCCATTAAAGGGACACTGAACCCAAATTTTTTTATTTTGTGATTCAGATAGAGCATGCAATTTTAAGCAACTTTCTAATTTACTCCTATTATCAATTTTTCTTCATTCTCTTGCTATCTTTATTTGAAAAAGAAGGCATCTATGCTTTTTTTTGTTTCAGACCTCTGGACAGCACTTTTTTATTGGTGGATGAATTTATCCACCAATCAACAATAACAAACCAGGTTGTTCACCAAAAATGGGCCGGCATCTAAACTTACATTCTTGCATTTCAAATAAAGATACCAAAAGAAATAAGAAAATTTGATAATAGGAGTAAATTAGAAAGTTGCTTAAAATTGCATGCTCTATCTCAATCACGAAAGAAAAAATTTGGGTTCAGTGTCCCTTTAACAAACCTTTCAAAACCTATATAAAAAAAATACTGGAATGCATGGATGGTATCCGGAAAAAAGCAACTAACATGAGAGGGATCTTTGAGGCACCTATCTTATAGTCTTGAAGCCCAATTGGTAAAATATGCATAGGAATGTATACCTATAGAAGTGATCATCAAGTCATTTAAAAAGTGTATCATATCCAGTTCCAGGCAGCTAGTTCCACTCTGATACAAGATGAGCTGATGATAAATTATCATAATTTGGTTGCATTGTTAAATAAATATTATTGTTACTTGAATAACAGGTACAGCCATGCATGCAGGCAGCCAGGGTGCGGACCTTAAAGGGCCATAATACCCAAATGTTTAAACACTTGAAAGTGATGCAGCATAGCTGTAAAAAGCTGACTAGAAAATATCTCCTGAACATCTCTATGTAAAAAAGAAAGATATTTTACCTCAAAAGTTCCTCAGTAGTCACCTCCCATTGTAAAGGATTTCTAAGCAGCATTTTAGTGTGTCTGTCCTGGGACATCTTAGGGATTGAGCATCGTGCACTCTCATATTATTTCACCAATCAGGTAAAGGAAGCTTACTATGAAATCTCATGAGAGTTAAGTCAAATCTCATGAGATCACAGTAAGAGTTCATGACCTCAGCACTGCTGATGCTGATTGGCTGCTGTTCATTTGTTCATTTTTTATTAATTTTTTTTCCTGCAGCTGGCTGCAGCTGAGTATAACTTTTTACACAGAACTTACTCTGCTGAGCTGAGGAGATTGTGAGGTAAAATATCTTCCTTTTTTACATAGTGATGCTCAGGTGATATTTTCCTGTCAGCTTTTTACAGTTATACTGCATCAGTTTCAAGTGATTTAGCATATGAGTATTATATCCCTTTAAGGCTCAAGGGAAGGTAGGTGAGGAACAGGAAGCACAACGTGGGAAGGCAGGCAGCGAGGGAAGTTTAAAGCTCCGGGGAAAGTAGGGCAAAGAATCAGGAGGCACAGCCCGAGCAGGCAGGGAGGGGAGCTTAATAAGGCTCAGGGGAAGCTAAGGCGAGAAACAAGGGAGCACAGCCTGGGCAGGCAGGCAGCAAGGGAGAGCTCAAAGCTCAGGGGGAAGCTAGGGCGAGCAACCAGGGGGCACAGCCCAGACTGGCAGCCATTGAGGGAGGGGATCTTAAGCCTCAGGGAAAGATAGGTCAAGGAACCAGGGGGCACAGCCCAAGCAGGTAGGCAGGGAATGGGATCTTATGGCTCAGTGGAAGCTAGGGCAAGGGACCAGGGAGCACATCCTGGGCAGGCAGGAAGGGGAGCTTAAGGCTCAGGGGAAGTTAGGGCTAGCAACCAGAAGGCAAAGCCCATCCAGGCATGCTCAGAGGCAGTGAGGGGAGGTTAAGGCTTTGGGGAAGGTTGGGGGCAAAGCCCAGGCAGGAAGGAGGGGAGCTTAAGGTTCTGGGGAAGGTATGATGAGGAACCAGGGGGCATAGCCCAGGCAGGCAGGGAGGGAGGGGAGCTTAAATCTCCAGGGAAGGTAGGGCATAGAACCAGGGGACTCTTCCCAGGTAGGCAGGAATGTAGGGGAGTTTAAGGCTCCGGGGACGGTAGAGCAAGGAAAGGGGGGGCACAGCTCAGGCAGGTAGGCAGGGTGGGGAGTTTAAGGCTCAAGAGAAAGTATGGTGAAGGGAAGGGAGCTGAAGGCTCTGGTGAAGGTCGGGCGAGGAACCAGTGGGCACAGCCCAGGCAGGGAGAGGAGCTTAAGGCTCCGGGAGGATAGGGCATTGAACCAGGGGGAAGCTTAAAGGGACACTGAACCCAAATTTTTTCTTTTGTGATTCAGATAGAGCATGACATTTTAAGCATATTTTTAATTTACTCTATTATCAAATTTTCTTCATTCTCTTGGTATCTTTATTTGAAATGCAAGAATGTAAGTTTAGATGCCGGCCCATTTTTGGTGAACAACCTGGGTTGCCCTTGCTGATTGGTGGATAAATTCATCCACCAATAAAAAAGTGCTGAACCTAAAAAAAGCTTAGATGCCTTGTTTTTTTAAATAAAGATAGCAAGAGAACGAAGAAAAAAAATGATAATAGGAGTAAATTAGAAAGTTGCTTAAAATTCCATGTTCTATCTGTGTCACGAAAGAAAAAAATTTGGTTCAGTGTCCCTTTAAGGCTCTGATGAAATTAAGGCGAGGAACCAGGGGGCAAAGCCCAGACAGGATGTCAGGGAGGGGATCTTAAGGGTCCTTGTAAAGTAGGGCAGTGGAACCAGCAGGCACAGGCAGGCAGGGAGGGGAGCTTAAGGCTCAAGGGACGTTAGGGCTTGGATCCAGCTGGGCACAGCCTAGCCAGGCTTGCCAGGAGCAGTGAAGGGAGCTCAAGGAACCAGTGGGCATAAGCCTAGCCAGGCATGCCAGCAGGTATTGAAGGGAGCTTAAGGCTCAGGGGAAGGTAGGTGTGAGGAACCAGGGTGCACAGCCTGGGCATGCAGCAGGGAGGGAAGCTTTAGGCTCCAGGAAAGGTAGGCCATAGAACCAGGGGACTCTTCCCAGGAAGGCAGGCATGGGGGAGCTTAAGGTGCCAGGGACCTTAGGACAAGGAAACAGGGGGCACAATTCAGGCAGGTGGGGAGCTTAAGACTCAGTGGAAGGTAGGGTGACGGAACCATAGGGCACAGCCCGGCAGGCAGAAAGAGAAAGGGGGAGCTTAAGGCTCTGGTGAAGGTAGGACCAAGGAACCAGTGGGGGCAAGCCCCAGCAAGGGGGCAGAGAGGGGAGCTTAAGGCTCCGGGGAAGGTAGGGCCATGGAACCAGGTTTGGAGAGCTTACGGCTCTGGTGAAGGTACAGCATGAACTAGGGGGCACAACCTGTGCAGGCAGGCAGGAACGGGAGCTCATGTCTCAGGGGAAGTTAGGGCAAGGAACCAGGAGGCACAGCCCACCCAGGCATGCCAGGAGGCAGTGAGGGGAGCTTAAAGGGACACTGAAACCCAAATTTTTGTGATTCAAATAGAGTGTGCAATTTTAAGCAATTTTTTAATGTACTCCTATTATCACATTTTCTTCATTCTCTTGGTATCTTTATTTGAAAAGCTAGAATGCAAGTTTAGATGCCGGCCCATTTTTGGTGAACAACCTGGGTTGTTCTTGCTGATTGGTGGATAAATTTACCCACCAATAAACAAGTGCTGTCTAGGGTCTGAACTAAAAAATGGCTGGCTCCTTGGCTTAGATGCCTTCTTTTTCAAATAAAGATAGCAAGAGAACGAAGAAAAATTGATACTAGGATTTAATTAGAAAGTTGCTTAAAATTGCATGCTCTATCTGAATCACGAAAGAAAAAATATTGGGTTCAGTGTCCCTTTAAGGCTCAGAGGAAGGTAGGGTGAGGATCCAGGGAGCACAGCCTAGCAGGCAGGGAGGGAGGGGAGCTTAAATCTCCAGGGAAGGTAGGGCATAGAATTTTCAAGTAATTTTAAAAGCGCATACAACTAGAGAAAGGTTACTCTTCTATTGTTTGGTCAGTGAACTGATACTGCTTTAACAGAGTGTGGACAATGATAGTGGTGTTGCAGCTAAAATGGTTACATTCATACAAAATCTTTATTATATACAAAGAAATCCATTTCATACAAACAGCATAGTCTGAAATTACAAACACTTAAAGGGACAGGCTAGAGCATGTAATTTTAAACAATTTTCCAATTTACTTTTATCACCAATTTTGCTTTGTTCTCTTGGTATTCTTAGTTGAAAGCTTAACCTAGGAGGTTTCATATGCTAATTTCCTTAGACCTTGAAGGCCACCTCTTTTCAGAATGCATTTTAACAGTTTTTCACCACTAAAGGGTGTTAGTTCATGTATTCATATGGATAACACTGTGCTCGTGCACGTGAAGTTATCTGTGAGCAGGCACTGATTGGCTAAACTGCAAGTCTGTCAAAAGAACTGAAATAAAGGGGCAGTCTGCAGAGGCTTAGATACAAGGTAATCACAGAGGTTAAAAGTATATTAATATAACTGTGTTGGTTATGCAAAAACTGGGGAATGGGTAATAAATGGATTATCTATCTTTTAAAAACAAATAAAAATTCTGGTGTAGACTGTCCCTTTAAACCAGAATGATAAACCAGTATATAATTATTTCTGATGAGTAAATTGAATGACTACTACAGCAGGCAGAAAGAAAAAAATATTGGCTAAGCCCCCTTCAATACGGGGGCTACTTTAATATTATACTAATAATCTGAGGCTGCTGAGAGTTAATAAATACCAATATTAAATTAAGGGTTAAATCATTCAGGTAAGCAAATTAAAAAGTATGAGAATTAGAGGTTTCTCCTGGTACTGTTTCACAAGGACGCTTCCTCAGAGGGGTTGAAGGTAGGGACATAGAACCAAGGGACCTTCCTAGGTAGGCAGGGAATGTAGGGGAGCTTAAGGCTCCGGTACGGTAGGGCAAGGAACCAGGAGGCACATGTAAGACAGGTAGGCAGGGTGGGGAGTTTAAGGGCTCAGGGGAAGGTAGGGTGAGGAACCAGGGGTACACAGCCGACAGGTAGGAAGGAAGGGAGCTGAAGGCCTCTAGTGAAGTTCGGGCGAGGAACCAGGGGCACAACCCGGGCAGGGAGAGGAGCATTAGGCCTCTTGAGAAGGTAGGGGCATAGGACCAGTGGGGGGAGCAGGCAGAAGGGAGGGGAGCTTAAGGCTCAGGGGAAGTTAGGGCATGGAACGAGGGGCAAAACCTAGGCAGCGGGGCAGGGAGGGAGGGGAGCTTAAAGCTCTGAGGGTAGTGGTATGAGGAACCAGGGCTCTGAGGATATAGGGCATTGTAACCATGGGGTAGTTTTTGAGACTCTGGTGAAAGTAGGGCAAGGAACTAGTGGACTCAGCCCGACAGGCAGGCAGTGAGGGAGCTTAAGGTTTCCAGTGGAAAGTAGGGCATGGTACCAGGGGAGCTTAAGGTTCTGGTGAAGGTAGGGTGAGGAACAAGGGAGCACAGCATGGCCATGCAGGCAGCAAGGGGAGCTTAGGAGAAGGTAGGGCAAGGAACTAGGGGGTAAAGCCTGGGAAGGCAGGCAGGCAGGGAAGGGAATGTTATGGCTCAGTGGAAGCTAGGGCAAGGAATCAGGGAGCACAGCCTGGGCAGGCAGGCAGGCAGAAAGGGGATCTTAAGGCTCCGGGGAAGTTAGGGCGAGGAACCAGGAGGCAAAGCCCATCAAGGCATGCTGGGAGGCAGTGAGAGGAGATTAAGGCTTTGGGGAAGGTTAGGGGCGAGGAACCAGGGGGCGAAGCCCAGGCACGAGGGCAGGGAGGGAGGGGAGCTTAAGGCTCTGGGGAAGGTATGGTGAGGAATCAGGAATCAGGAATCTCCAGGGAAGGTAGGGCATAGAACGAGGGGACTCTCCCCAGGTAGGCAGGAATGTAGTGAAGCTTAAGGCTCCAGGGACTGTAGGGCAAGTTATAGTACAATTAATACAAGTAGCACTTTGCTATTTCCAAACCATTTAAAAAAAAAAAAAAAAAGCTATAGTTTCATTGGAACACTGATATCTGTCAGGAATCCCTGAATATCCCTTGACATGTATATATTTTTTTAGTAGACAACCCAAAGTATTGATCTAGGCCCATTTTGGTATATTTCATGCCACCATTTCACCGCCAAATCCGATCAAATAAAAAAAATCGTTCACTTTTTTACAAACTTTAGGTTTCTCACTGAATTTATTTACAAATAACTTGTGCAATTATGGCACAAATGGTTGTAAATGCTTCTCTGAGATCTCCTTTGTTCAGAAATAGCAGACATATATGGCCTGGGGCATTACTTTTTGGTAATTAGAATGCCGCTAAATGCCAATGGCGCACCACACTTGTATTAGGCCCAGCAGTAAAGAGGGTTAATTAGGTAGCTTGTAGGGTTAGTACAAGGGGCAAGGAGGCTAAGGCCCAGTCAGGAGAGCAGGAGGCAGGAAAGGGAAGCTTAAGGCTCAGGGAAAGGTAAGGCGAGGAACCAGGGTTCACAGTCCAGGCAGGGAAGGGAGCTTAAGGCCCTGGGGAAGGGTAGGGTATGAAACCAGGGGGCTTTGCCTAGGCAGGCAGGCAGGCATGGAGAGAAGCTTAAGACTCTGGGAAATGTAGGGCATTGAATTAGGGGGCTTTGCATAGGTGGGGAGAGGAGTTTAAGGCTCTGGGGAAGGGAAGGACTCTACCCAGGTAGGGTGACGGGGAGGGGAGGTTAAGGCTCTGGAAAAGGTAAGGCTTGGACTGCCAAGGTAGGCAGCCAGGGTGGGGAGCTTAAGCCTCTGGGGAAGGTAGGGCGAGGATGATGGGGGCTCTACCCAGGTAGGGTGGTAGAGAGAGGAGTTTAAGGCCCTGGGGAACGTAGGGCAAGAAACTAGGTTGCTCTCCCCAGGCAGGAAGGGGAGCTTAAGGCTAAGGGGATGGTAGGGCGAGAAACCAGAGGGCACAGCCGGGGCAGACAGGGAGCTTAAGTCTCAGGGGAAGGTAGGGCGAGGAACCAGGGGGCACAGTAAATTCAGGTGGGCAGGCAGTATGGGGAGCTTAAGGCTCAGGGGAAGGGAGGGTGAGGAACCAGGGGCCACATCCTAGGCAGGCATTTAGGGAGGAGAGGGTGGATGAATGAGGCATTCATCCATGTTTGGATGGATGAAGTTTGGTTCAAAAGATCCCAAAGTATTTCTAAGCCACCATCATTGCTTGCTTGAGACCAGTTCCAAAGTCACCTCTGCAAATCCATCAAGGCAAAGCTACACAGAAACAAGACAAGGCAAGAAGTGATTCCTGGGGGTTGTACATCAATCCTGCAACCATTAGATGTCTCCAGGAACAAACCTTTCAAAACCCATATATAAAAATACTGGAACGCATGGATGAAATCTGGCAAATAGCAACTAACATGAGAGGGTGCTTTGACGCCCCCATCTTATAGGCTTGTAGCCAAATGGGTAAAAGATGCATAGGAAAGTATAACTAGAGAAGTGATCATCAAGTTATTTAAGCTTTATTTAGCTCAAGGCTCAGGGTAAGGAAGGTGAGGAACCAGGGATTACAGACCAAGAAGGCAGGCAGGCAGGCAGGCAGGCTCGAAGGGGCTAAAGACTCCAGAGAAGGTAGGGCATTGAACCAAAGGGGCAAGCTTAAGGCTCTTTTGAAGGTAGACCATGGAACCAGTGGGTATAGCCTATGCAGGCAGGCAGGGTGCAGGCTTTAAGACACAAGGGAAGGTATGATGAGGAACCAGGAAGCACAGCCCAGACTGGCGGGCAGGGAGGGGAACTTTAGACTCAGAGGAAGGTTGGGTGAGGAACAGGGATCACAGCCTCGGAAGGCAGACAGGCAGGGAGGGGAGCTTAAGGCTCAGGAGAAGTTAGGGCGAGGAACCAAGGGGCACAGCCTGGGCTGGCAAGAAGGGAGGTTAGCTTAAGGCTGAGGGGAAGTTAGGGCAAAGGACAAGGGGACAAAGCCCAGGCAGGAAGTCAGGGAGGAAGGGAGGGATCTTAAGGGTCCTTGTAAAGTAGGGAATTGAACCAGGTAGCACACCCCAGGCGGGCAGGCAGGGAGAGAAGCTTAAGGCTCAGGAGAAGATAAGGTAAGGAACTGCAGGCAGTAAGGGAGGGCATTGAACCAGGGGGGAGCTTAAGGCGCTGGTGAATGTAGGACAAAGATCCAGGGGGCACAGCCCAGGCAGGTGTGCAGGAAGGGCAGCTTAAGACTCAGGGGAAGGTATGGGGATTATCCACGGGGCACAGCCCGGGCATGCAAGGAGGGCGGGGAACTTAAGGCTCTGGGGAAAGTAGGACATGGAACAAGGGGGGTAGCATAAGGTTCTGGTGAAGGTAGGGAAAGGAACCAGGGAGCACAGCCTGGGCAGGCATGCAGCAAGGGTAGCTTAAGGCTCAGGGAAAATTAGGGTGAGGAACCAGGAGGCAAAGCCCAATCAAGAGGGCAGGGAGGGAGGTGAGCTTAAGGCTCAGGGGAAGAAATCAGAGGGCACCGCCTGGGCATGCACCTTTAACCATAGACCCATCATCATTCCCGGGTAGCCAGAGCTCCATGCTCAAGCTGGAAGCATTGTGCTGCCACCGGAGGAGAGTTTAAAGGTAGGCATCTGCCACCTTGGGTGGCCAGAGCTCTGCTGTCCCCCTAGAAGTGTTGTCCAACACGTTAAGCAGGATTTAAAGGTGGGTGGCATGGAAAAAGAGGGCTCTACATGGGTGTCAGGGAGGGGAGTTTAAAGCTCTGGGGAAGGTAGGCTTTGACTGCCAAAGTAGGCAGCCAGGGTGGGGAGCTTAAGGCTCTGGGGAAGGTAGGGCGACGAAGAAGGAGGCTCTACCCAGGTAGGGTGGAAGGAAGGGAACTTTAAGGCTCCAGGGAAGGTAGGGCGAGGAACCAGGGGGCAAAGCCCAGGTAGGCAGGATGCAGGTAGGGAGGGCTGCTTAAGGCCCTGGGGAAGGTAGGGCAAGAAACCAGGTCACTTTTCCCAGGCAGACATGAAGGGGAGCTTAAGGCTCAGGGGATGGTGGGCCAGGAAACAGAGGGCCCAGGCAGGCAGGGAAGAGAGCCTTAAGGCTCAGGGAAAGGTAGGGCGAGGAACCAGGGGGCACAGACCAGGCAGCAGTGAGGGGAGTTTAAGGCTCCGGGAAGGTAGGACAAAGAACCATGGGATACAGCCCAGGCAGGCATGCAGGCAAGCTGGGAGGGGAGCTTAAGGCTCTGGGGACAATAGTGAATAGAACCAGGGGTAACATCCCATGCAGGCGGACTTAGAGGGGAGCTTAATGCTTAGGGAAAGGTACTGGGCACTGCCAGAGGCTGAACTGGGTCTACTCCCTAGGACCAGAGAGGGATATGGCAGCTTCTTGCATATAGAGCATGGGAGGCTTAAGTCTGCATTTCCTTGGTGGGGCAGGGAGGTACCAGGGGGCTCTCCCCAGGCAGACAGGGAGGGGAGCTTAAGTCTCAAGTGATGGTAGAGTGAGGAACCAGGGGGCACGGACCGGGCAGGCAGGGATGGAGCTAAGGCTCCAGGGAAGGTAGGGCTTAGAACCAGGGGCACAGTGCAGGCAAGTGGGGCAGGCGGGAGGGAACTTAAAGGACATGAAACCCCAAATTTTTCCTTTCATGATTTAGAAAGAGAATACAATTTTAAAACAACTTTCCAATGTACTTCTATATTTAATTTGCTTCCTTCGTCTAAAGGCTTATCTAAGCAAGCTCAGGAGCAGCAGAGAACCTTGGTTCTAGCTGTTGATTGGTGGCTGCATATATATATATATATATATATATATATATATTGATTGTGATTGGCTCACCCATGTGTTCAGTTAGAAAACAGTAGTGCATTGCTGCTCCTTCAACAAATGATACCAAGAATATTAAACAGATTAGATAATAGAAGTAAATTAGAAAGTTTTTAAAATTATATTCTCTATCTGAATCTTGAGAAGAACATTTTTGGGTTTCATGTACCTTTAAAGCTCAGGGGGGAAAAGGGAGGGGATGAGGAAACAGGGGGCACAGCCCAGGCAGTTAGGAAGGTTAGCTTTAAGGCTCCGGGAGGTAGGGGCATGGAACCAGGGGGCTCTTCCCAGTTAGTCAGTCAGGGAGCTCCTGGAAAGTTAGGGGGAGAACCAGGTGGCTCTCTCCAGGCAAAACTGGGGGCATAAAGCCTAAAGCCCTTGGGGAAGTCAGGTGAGAGAACTAGGCTCTATCTCCTGGTGTAGCTGTCGGGGGTGGGGGTGCTTAATGCCCCAGGCTCCAGGTAAGTAGTGGGAGAACCAGGCAACTCTTTTCCAAGGTGCAGCTGGGTGGCTTAAGGCACAAGGCTCTGGGGAAGTCAGGGAAAGAAACCAGGCGGCTCTCCCCAGGTGAAGCTGGGGGCTTAAGCCATAAGGCTTTGTGGAAGTCAGAAAGAGAACCAGCTCTCCCCAGGCACAGATGGGGCTAAAGGCCCCAAAGTATTCTAAGTCACCAACATTGCTTGTTTAAGACCAGTTCCGAAGTCACGTCTTGAAAATCCTTCAAGGCAAAGCTACACAGAAACAAGACCTGGCAAGCATTGATTCCTGGGGGTTGTACATCCAATACTGCAACCATTAGATATCTCCATGAACAAAAATTTCAAAACCCATATAAAAAAATACTGGAACGCATGGATGGAATTCCGGCAAATAGCAAACTAACATGAGAGGGGTGCTTTGAGGGGGGCCCATTTTATAGCCTTGTAGCCCAATGGGTAAAAGATGCATAGGAAAAGTATACCTAGAGAAGTGATCATCAAGTTATTAAAAAAGTGTGACATATCCATTTCCAAGCAGATAGTTTCCACTCTGATACAAGATGAGCTGATGATAAATTAGCATAATTTGGTTGGATTGTTTTTAATAAATACAATATTGTTGTTACTTGAATAATTAAAAATATTTCTAGACTGTCAATTGCACCCCAACACCTTACAGGTTTATAGATATTAAATGATTTGTGATGTATAAACATATGGTTCAGTTGCTGACACCTTTACCCAGAGACACCTCACCATTCACGGGCAGCAGAAGAGACGTTGGCCCCCATGAAAGTGATCGTTATATCATATTCCTTGTTTGGGCCACTTGGGGGGGGACACTTAAAGAGGGGAGGGTGTCATCCAGCCACCTTTAACCCAATGACAACTCACCATTCCCAGGGTGGCAGAAGGGACGTGGGCCCATATGGAAGTGACCCTTATATTATATAACTTGTTGGGCCAACAGGGGGACACTTTAAAGTGTGTGTGGTTGGGGGTGTCATCAAGCCATCTTTACCCAGGACCCTTCACCATTCCCAGGTAGCAGATGGGAAGTAAGCACCCTTGAAGTACTGTGCAGTCATAGGATGGTGCATCATCCAGATACCCTAAAAGCGAGCCAGTTGCCACTTCCCATGACTCACAGGAAAAGTTGCAGAAGAGAGGGGAGCTTAAAGGGACACTGACCCAAATGTTTTCTTTTGTGGTTCAGATAGAGCAAGCAATTTTAAGCTACTGTCTAATTTACTCCTATTATCAATTTTTCTTCGTTCCTCTTGCTATCTTTATTTGAAAAAGAAGGCATCTAAGCTTTTTTTTTTTTTGTTCAGCAACTGGACAGCACTTTTTTATTGGTGGATGAATTTATCCACCAACCAGCAAGGACAACCCATTTTGTTCACCAAAAATGGGCCGGCATCTAAACTTACATTCTTGCATTTCAAATAAAGATACCAAGAGAATGAAGAAAATTTGATAATAGGAGTAAATTAGAAAGTTTCTTAAAATTTCATTCTCTATCTGAATCATGAAAGAAAAAATTTGGGTTCAGTGTCCCTTTAAGGTTCTGGGGAAGGTAGTGCATGGAACAAGGGGTCTGCCCGGTAGGCAGGGGAGGGTATCTTAAGGCTCTGGTGGAAGGTAGGGCATGGAACCAGGGGCTCTACCCAGGTAGGCAGGTTATCTTAAGGCTCTGGAAAGGCAGGGCAAGGAATTAGGGGGCTCTGCCCAGGTAGGAACACAGGGAGGGGAGCTTATAGTTCAGGGGGAAGGTAGGGCGAGGAACCTGGGGTCACAACTTGGACAGGGACAGGCAGGGAGGGTGAACTTAAGGCTCGTGGTGAAGGTAAGGCATGGAACAAGAGGACACATGGCAGGCAGGTAGGGGAAGGGAGCATAAGGCTCCATGAGAAGGGTAGGGTGAGGAACCAGGGGGCACAGCATGGGCAGTGCAGGGAAGGGAGGGGAGCTTATGGCTCTGGAGAAGATAGGGCATTGAACCAGGGGAGCTTAAGGGTCTAGTGAAGGTAGGGTGAGGAACCAGGGGGGAGCTTAAGGTCTAGTGAGGGTAGGGTGTGAGGAATCAGGGGGCACATCCTGGGCAGGCAGGCAAGGAGGGGAGTTTTAAGACTCTAGGGAAAGTAGGGCATGTAATCAGGGGGCTCTGCCCAGGAAGGCAGACAGGGAGGGGAGCTAAAGGCCTCTGCGAAAGGTAGGTGCAAGAACCCAGGGGCCAAGACTGGAGGGCAGGGAGGGGAGATTAAAGGGACACTGAACCCACATTTTTTCTTTTGTGATTCAGATAGAGCATGCCATTTTAAGCAACTTTCTAATTTACTCCTGTTATCAATTTTTTTCGTTCTCTTGCTATCTTTATATTGAAATAGAAGGCATCTAAGTTTTTTTTGGTTTAGGACCTCTGGACAGCACTTTTTTATTGGTGGATGAATTTATCCACCAATCAGAAAGGGCAAACCCAGGTTGTTCACCAAAAATGGGCCAGCAACTAAACTTACATTCTTGTATTTAAATAAAGATACCAAGAGAATAAGAAAATTTTGTAATAGGAGTAAAATAGAAAGTTGCTTAAAATGTCCATGCTCTATCTGAATCACAAAAGAAAAAAATTAGTTCAGTGTCCCTTTAAGGCTCGAGGGAAGGTAGGTTGAGGATCTAGGGGGCGCTGCCCAGGCAGTCAAGTTGAGGGGGGAAATTAAGGCTTCAGTGAAGGTAGCGAGGAACCAGGATGCACAGCCAGGCCAGGAGGGAGGGGGAGAGGAGCTTAAGACTCTGGGGGAATGAAGGTGAGGAACCAGGGATTACACACAAGGAAGGCAGGAAGGAGAGATAACGGGCTCCAGAGAAGGTATGGGCCATTCAACCAAGGGGGTGAGGAACAAGGGGGCTGTTCCCAAGCAGGGAGGCAGGGAGGGGAGCTTAAGGTTTAGGGCAAGAAAGGTGAGGAACCCAGAAACAGACAAGGAAAGGCAGGCAGGCTGGCAGGAAGGGGAGCTAAAGGGGCTCCAGAAAAGGTAGGGCATTGAACCAACCGGACGAGCTTAAAGGGACACTGAACCCAATTTTTTTATTTCGTGATTCAGATGGAGCATAAAATTTTAAGCAACTTTCTAATTTTACTCCTATTATCAAATTTTCTTTATTCTCTTGGTATCTTTATTTGAAATGCAAAAAGTAAGTTTAGATGGCCGACCCATTTTTGGTGAACCATACCTGGGTTGTCCTTGCTGATTGGTGGATAAATTCATCCACCAATTAAAAAGTGCTGTCCAGTTGTCTGAACCAAGAAAAAAAAGCTTAGATGCCTTCTTTTTCAAAATAAAGATAGCAAGAGACGAAGAAAAATTGATAACACAAGTAAATTAGAAAGTTTGCTTACAAATTGCATGCTCTATCTGAATCACAAAAGAAAAATTTGGGTTCAGTGTCCCTTTAAAGACTCTTTTGAAGGTAGATCATGGAACCAGTGGTTATAGCCTATGCAGGCAGGCAGGGTGTGGGACCTTAAGGCTCAAGGTTAGTAGGGCGGAGGAACCAGGGAGCGACAGCCTAGACTGGGTGACAGGTTAGGGTGAGGAACCAGGGATCATACAGGGAACTTAAGCTCAGGAGAAGGTAGGGCAAGGAACAAAGGGGCTCAAGCCTGGGCAGGCAAGCAGGGAGGTGAGCTTTTTTTTTTTTTTTTTTTTTAAATATTTTTATTATTTTATACAAAACATACAGATATCAGTGTATTCAATCATCGATCATATCAACGGGAAAAAAAAAGACAATATACATTTATGTTAAAAGAATTTTATTTCAGTTTCCAAAAGCAAATACAAACACTTGTCATCCGACAGTTACCATTGTCAATAAGGTCTATAGTTTCTTATACAGATAACCATTCTGTTTATCATCATTGCTTAACAAGTCTTTGCTCAAGTCCTTTATGTTTTGTGACACTAACGTGCGACTCCGTAATACCTTTTTGCTCTTTCTCTTGTAGACCACAGCTATATTGAGTGCCACTGTATCTTAAGCCTGAGAGAATTTATAGCACTTAAGTTCCTTTGTGCTCTGGAAATGAATTTTATCATATTCTTGTTTAACATTGCAACCTAAATAAACAAATAACCTTATCACTTAATTGTTCATAACTGTAAGAAAAATAAAAAAATTAAATTGTAAAAGGAAAAAAGAAAAAACATTTGTCTGTGTGGTTATTTTACATTTTATAGTAGCTTTATTAGTATTGTCAGGTGGGCATTGGGTTGGCACCATGATAAAGGTCCCTTAACTCAATAGCTGGCCTTCTTTCTATATTGATATCTCCACTCAGAGGGTATCTCTTATCCCGTAACTTCCCCTATCTCTTTGGGTTATTCCCCTTTAGTATCCAATAATACCATATTTTCTGAAATTGGCCTGTATTTCCTTGCAATCGTGAAGCTCCTTCTGAGAAAGAGTATATATCCTGAATCTTATCTGTGACTTCTTTCCAAGTCGGGTTACCTATTTTCCAATACTTGGCTATGCATATTCTAGTTATTGTACACAATATTTTAGTGAATTTATTAATTGACGGTATAAATCTTGGCAGGTCTCTATTTAAAAGTGCTTGGTCCATGGTCAATGTTATTTGTTCGTCTAGTAGATAGCTTAGTAGATCATTTAACCTAGCCCAAGTATTCCTAATTATAGTACAGTCCTACCACATGTGCCTATAAGACCCCCTTTCTCCACATCCTCTGTAACATAGTTTTGCTCTTATTAGTTGAATAATGAGATGTGTTAGTCGGGATTAAGTACCATCTAAAATTGTTTTATATGGTTTTCCCGTAAATCTGCAACGTTGCCAATCCTTTGCAGGGAACTCATGAAATATCTGATCCCACTCTTTCCCTCGGAGTGTCAGACCTGAGTCTGCTTCCCACTTCAGAATGATGTTGGATTTGTGTATTAAGCTTAATCAGCTTGAATATCCATGTATATCTTGGAAATTACTCCTTTCTCTCTAAGCTCTGATTTGCATATTCTTTCTAAACTAGTGGTAAGTTTGTCTGTTGTGAAGTTTTAGATGTAGCTGGTTAATGCTGAGGTAATCTGAAGATATGCAAACCAATTGCAGTTTGACCGGCCGCTGTATATGTACAGTAAATGGTTATAGGTTGCTACCTTTCCCCTGTACCGACTAGATTGGCTACCCTATATAATCCCTTGTTTGTCCATTACCTACATAGCTATGTAGCTCTTTCGGTAGAAGATACTTTATGGGCCTGATTCCATGAGTGATTGGGTAGGAGTGTTTGTGATTTCATGGCCAGCTTCCAACATCTTTGGTGATTCTAGTATGGTAGGGAATGTCCCCCAGCGATATCTCGCCTCTTTACCTGAATCCCCATAGAGATACCATCCAAATTTTCTTGTTCTACCAGTCTCTCTCTATTTTAGTCCACACTACTTCACTCGACTGTTTACTTAAAAGTGTCGTTTGAGCCTGTCCTTGCAGCTTGATAGTAATCGACTAAGTTTGGTACACCAACCCCTCCTTTCTGTCTATGTTGAGCCTAAAATCTGTGACGTAATTCTTGCTCCCCTATTTCCCCTCAAAGAAGGAGTGAGGATACCGTTTTGTAGTTTCTTTAGGTCCTGATGGGACCTTAATTGTAGGGCATGAAACAAATACAGAAGTCTGGGAAGTATATTTCATTTTTATTGATGACAGACGGCCATACCACGAGAAGTTGCCTTTCTTCCAATATATGTAATTCCTGTCTATTGTGTGATATAAAGGGATATTAATTTAGTTGGTAGCGCTTATGATACGAGTCTGCTAGCTTTATCCCCAAGTATGTAAGGGAATGCTTGACCCAAGAGATATCAAAGTTGACCTCTAAACAACTTTTTCGTGTGAGGAGGGGAGTGAATTACGGTAAGGCCTCGCACTTATCTTTATTGACCTTGTAGCCAGATATTTCCGAAAATTCTTGTAACACCTTGTATAGATGCGTCATGAAATTTAAAGGTTTAGTTATTGTCAGATAGGATGTCATTCTGCGAACAACGATAATTTTATATTCTTTTTTCCTATCTTAACTCCACTAATATCATCCGATCTCCTAATTCTGGAAGCTAGCGGTTCAATACAAAGAGCGAACAGTAGTGGGGACAGGGACAACATTGCCTGGGTACCATTCAGATATTGGTATAGATCTAGATTGGTATCTCCGCACAGCGCCGTTATTGTTGCCCGAGGTTTTGAGTAGATTCCCTTAATTGCCTGTCAACAAAGTCGCCCTCAAATAAGTAACCCTGTCAGGACCCTCCAACATGGTATGACCAATCAATTTCTGTTCGAACGCCTTCTCCCGCGTCCAGTGATAGGAGCAGAGAAAGGCGTTTCCCCTATTTTTAAACATTCCGTCAAGTCTATTGTTCTTCGGACATTGTCTGGAGCTTCCCTTCCCTGAATGAACCCCACCTGATCAGGGTGAATAATCCCCGGGAGCACTGTCTTAAGTCTGTTAGCCAGTATTTTTGTTAGTATTTTTATGTCCTGGTTATTAAAGGGACAGTTCACCCAAAAACTTTCTCCCCTTTAAATTATTCCCAATGATCCCTTTTACCTGCTAGAATGTATTACATTGGTTGCAAGTAGCTTCTTTACTCATATTTCAGCATTTGAAATAGCTGATTTAGCTTGTGGGTTTCCCAACCTATACTGAAAGTTTTGATACTGGCGTATACGCTATTGAATAGCCTAAAGTAAACACAGCCAGCAGAAGAGATTACACCATCAGTGGGGGGCATGATAGTTAAGTAATAAAATGATAATTTTCCATTGTTCTCTCTATGTATTGAGCCTTTGGTGTTCCAGACAAATATAAGATAAGGAAGCAAGTGTGTGTACATAAAAGTGATAACATAATGAGATCTGATATTACCTGAAGCTCAACCCATTGTAATAGGCTGTGGTTTCAAAGCACAAAACCCAGCTACTTCAGATACACCAATAAACCCGAAAATGCAATTTCTCAAATATTTTATACTCTGCAGTTGGTATAACAAAGTCATTTAAAAATACATTTATGGAAAAACAATTTTACAGTGTACTGTCCCTTTAATGAAATCGGTCTGTAGTTTTTACATTGTGTAGGATCTTTCCCAGGCTTGGGAATAACTACAATCTTGGCTCTTAGTAAGTCCATAGGGATCTCCACTCCTTTCCATGATATCATTACAGAATGTTTTTAAGTGTGGGACTAACTCCTTTTTAAAGGCTTATAATATTCACTGGTTAGGCCCGTCAGGGCCTGCTGCCTTAACCCCACCTTAAGATCCTTCAAAAACATTTAGGATTTCTTGGGAAGTTATCTCTGCAATCAAACTCTCTTTATTTGCGGTGGAAATTTTCCTAATTTGAGCTTGTCTCAGAAATTCTAGTGTTTTAGTGTGTGTCTGATGTGTTCTAGTAACCTTTTTACCGTCATAAAGTGATTCATAATAGGATGCAAAAGTTTCCGTGATCTCCTGTGGGTTTGATGTTTTAGTACCTTCTTTAGTCTGAATGGTCGGGATAGAATGCATTTTCACTCTCTCTCTCAATTTATTGGCTAAATATTTATCCGGTTTATTTGAATAAATAAAGTAAGAGGTCTTTAATCTTTGGATAGCTCTCGTCGCTGAATCATTTAAAATCCTTGCTAGTAGCTTTCTTTTAGTCTGTAATAATTTAAAAGTGGCTATCGATAAGGTTTGTTTATGTTGTGTTTCTAGTGTGTGGATTTCCTCCTGGAGTTGGTCTATAGTCCTATGAGTAAAGTTTCCTAATCCTGGACCTTTTCTTGTATAAACATTTCCTCTTCATATAAGGCTTATGTGCTGCCCAGGCGGAAAGTTGGTTTAATGTGGACCCCCTATTTAATTCCCAGTATTCTTTAAGTAGTTTGTTCATTTGAGTAAGGGCATGAGCATTACCAATAGTTAGTGGGTCATATGTCCAGGATCTTTGTCTTTGATAATTTAGTATTCCCTTTAGCTCACCTGTACCATAGAATGGTCCTGACCAAACACAGGGAAATATAGAAGCGCTTCTATTATATTAGGGATCATCATCTGACTAACCGTTACATAGTCCAGTCTAGTATACGACCTGTGTGCATGTGAGTAGAATGTGTGGTCTGTCGTTTCTCCGTATAGGGTTTCTCCCAAGTATCCACTAGATTATGTGGAGGCCAATGAGTCTCTTATTGATTTGGCTATTAATTTTTGTCTATTCAATTTCCTTTGATATTTTGTTTGTCAAGTCTCTGACATGTGGTGATAGTGAAATATTAAAGTCACCAGCCATGATTGTTCTTGTCTGGGACCATTGGGTAAGGTGATATGAGATCTGTTGAAAAACGAGTGTTGCTGTTCATTCGGGGCGTATACATTACAGAGCGTTACCTTGGTATCATGTATCCTCCCTCCTAACTATAAGAAACCTCCCCTCCGGGTCTGTTATTACTTTCTTCTTTTATAAAGTGCAAAGATGAGTGGATTAAGATTGAAACTCCCCTTTTTTTTTTGGTCTGTGGTGGTGTGGTTAATGTGTTGGATAATGTATGTGCCAAAATTTGGGAATCAATGCTTGGGTAAAAATGTGTCTCCTGAAGGAAAACAATCTTAGTCTTTAGCTTCAAATATTGATTAACTGCCGTCTTGCGCTTAATATTTGTATTTAAGCCTCTCACATTATGCGAGAGGATTGTGAGTGTAGGTGTCATTTGTTATATTAGTGGTGTACTTGCCTGGGACCAATAGCAACCCGTGCCAACCCAAAGTACCCGTTATACCACACAGACTGGAATAACCAAAAAAATGAAAAACTAAACATTTCAAGTATAACATAACAATTGTATAGGCTCATTGTCCTATTATAACAGTTGTTGTTCATCTAACCCCTGTTATAGGAAAAAAAAATATCCTCAGAGGGAGAGAACACCAAAATGGGATACCTACTTTAGGTAAATAGTTTCGTGCAGGAAATCTAAACATCTTAAAAACAGTTATAAACTAACTAAAAAGGTGTATTTTTAATCTATAGCAATACAAGGACCTGGTCACTGGGTAAAGTTCAAAAATGTTCAATGCATCAGCGTGCCAGGTAAAACAGTGTCCATTATCGTATCAACAGAGTCTTTGCTGTTGCAGCTTAACCCTAAAAAGAAAACAGTGTTAAAACAGTTAACTTTGTATACTCATCTGCCACCAGTCTGACCGTGAAGACCAATCTCGTGTCATCTTGGAGTTTTCAGAAACAACAGTCATGCATTAAGTCATTTTGGTTTCTTTTTGGTGACTTTAATCCATTTGGCTCTTTTGTGGATGTGTATCTCTATGTGGCTGTTGTTCTGCCTCTGAATCGCTGTGGGTGGATGGAAGATCCGGTGATTCCAGACCAAGATATTCACAGATATCCGGGAATATCCCTTCCTTTCTTTTATTGAGAGGGTTTTCCCCTCATGCATGATATGCAGGGCGAAGGGGAATCCCCATCGATAGTTAATTTGTTGTTTCCGGAGCAGTTGTGTGAGGGGCCTGAGTGAGCCTCTTCTCATCAATGTGCGGTGTACACAAATCTTGATAAAACTGCACTACCACTCCTTGATATTTGAAGGTTGGGTTCTTCCCTGGCTGCCATAAGAATTGCCTCTTTTTCTGGGGAAACAAAGCAATTTCACTATTACATCTCTGGGCGGGAAATCACCCCTTTGGTTTTGCTTTCAGGGCCCTATGAGCCCTCTCTATTTGGAAGTTATCTTCTTCTGAGGATCCAGTGACCGCCCTGAATAATTGCTTTAAGTAGCACTGAAGGTCCGTCTGCCGAAACGGTCTCCGGGACTCCTTTCAGCCTCAAATTGCTTCTCCGCGAGCGATTCTCCAAATCTTCCATCTTGTCTTGTATAGAATCTATTTTCTAGCTGATGGTCTTGTGATCTTTGGGTCATAGCAGTCATTTTCCTCCTCTATATTATTCTCATTATCTTCCAACGTGGAAACTCTAGCTCCCAAATCCTGCCTCTCATGCTTTAGTTCTGTGAGACTGTTGGTGATGGTGGTCTGAAAGGAATCCATTTTAGTCCACAATTTTTCAAATTTTTTATCAATATCTTGCTTTGAGACTAGCATTTTTAATATCAGCCCGGGTAACCGGGATTAAGTCAGCTTCACCTGTCTGAGAGTCTAAATCTTCCTCCATGACCCCACCTTGTTCTGAATCCAGGGGTTCCACCTTTTTCTCCCCTTTAGAGGGCTTAAAGAACAAGTTGGCTGCTGCTGCCTTCCCTGTAGCTGGAGGTTTGTTTAATTTTCTGGCTGCCATTACCTCTTGTCTTGTTTAATCCTTCTGTCTCCCCTGTATATATCAAAGTATTCAGCTCTTCTTATTATGGCAGGCAATAGCTTACTAATAACAGGATGCAGAATATCAGTTCTTTTACATTAGAACGCACCAGTAGACAACAAATACTTTGCATATGGGGCTAATGTCTTAGCTGTTCCTTATATATAATTTCTGAGCTCTTTAGTATCCGAAGTGAGAAACACAGAGTATAGGGTCACGACTTATCTCTTTAGTAGCTAGCTCTGTCCTTGGGTAGAGGGGAGCCTGATATGCAGCCTAAGTTTCCCCTATGTAGTTGTCCGGACATTTACAGGAGTTAGGCTGCAGACTTGAAGGACTTCAGACCCGACCTGCATGGTCGCAACTAGATTCTCTCAATCTTTAACATGCTGTGACTTCACCCTGTCAGGCTGCCTGATCCCTCAAAGGGTGTTATTTTCCCCTCTTCGCTACTTAACACTGCCTGGCTCTCATTTAATAGGCTTATTACTGCCTCACCATGCGGTAAAATCTGCTTCTATACCGGTTGCAGGACCGTATCTGATGTGTCATAGATATTGATCTTTCGTATGTGCAGCTTAGATGACAGCCTTGAATTTACATTCACACTGCGTTCCGGTCTCTAATAAAAATGATTTTAAGTCTTGGTTAACTTACAATCAGGAGTTCCGTAGTAATTCACTTGTCTGTTTCGTATTTATCTCCCATGTGGGCTGTCAAGATGGCGCCTCCTCTCACAGAGCTCGGTAAAGCTTCACTTCTATTTCTCCACACCAAACACTTTACCCGGCTGCAAATGAGTCACATCTTCCTCCCTAGTAGTCAGCTTAATGTCCGCTGGCAGTCTAGATCTGTTTGCTAAGTCTTAATTACTTTTTTGAGCCACCTTTATCAGTGTCCTGCACAGAGCAGCTCAATTATGCTGCCATCTCCATTCCCAGTTTGGCTCCGCCCCCCGACAATATACATTTAGAGGTACATGATAATCATATAAGAAGCAAAACTAGCCCACACTGATATCTTGAGAAACAATACATAAAAATATCAAAACTCAACAAAACTGAACAAGTCAGCAAAACAACCAATCAAGATAACACAAAACAAAATAAAACAAACACAATACAAGACGAAACAAGACAAGACAACCCCACAAAAAAAAAAAAAGGGAAAACATACCCCCCCCCCCACGGATGCCTCTCGAACCTGCAATTTCAGACATTCTCCATAATTTCTCCACTGATTTCCCCTCTCAAAACGGCATTTTGAATCCATACAGAGTTCTTAAAAGGTGAGATAAGTCTTCTTTGCAGCTCCATTGGATTTGCAAATATATAATTGCTCCACTATTGAAAAAAAATTCAATCTCACTTTCTGAGCCTGTTGGAGTTTAATATTGTTCCAATATTAATTTATTATCTACATGTTAAGGAGCGCCGAAAACGCCGTTTTTTTTATTGGATTTCCATGAGGAGAATATGACATTTCTCGCACACAATATTATAAAGTTAATAAAATCAATATTCTCTCCCCTATCGTTATATTTTTTCAGAAAGACAATTTCAACCTTGTCCAACACAACTTCATGCTTTAATACTTTGGAAATCCAATATGTTACTTTGCGCCAGAATTGATTTACCTTGGGACACGCCCAAATACAGTGAATAAGATTGGCATTGGGGCATCTGCACCGAGTGCATTTGTATACTTGAGCCTTGTTCCATCTGCCTAAATCCTCTGGAGTAATATATACTCTGTTAATTAACCTTATATGGGATTCCCGCCAGGATAATTGCGGAGTAGCTGCCATGCTCTAGCAACACTTTTTTTCAATTGTCTTGATTTCTATGGCAGGGATGTCAAAAGACCATTTTTCTCGCAGCCGTTCCATGGCCATGTAACCTTCTTTATAATTAATAGCAGATTATTCCATTGTGATATGGAGACTTTACCCTTAAGGAAAATACCTGGACCAGCAAAGACTCTTTCCCAATTCTTATGATAGTCTTTTAGCGACTGTGCATTCAGAAAATGTCTGATTTGAAAGAAGCCAAACATGTCTCTGTTAGGAAGATCTAATTTTTCTTTTAAAGTACTAAATGAATGTGTAACATTCTTATCCGTATCTATACATTGAAAGAAGAACTCAAGTCCCTTAATTTTCCATCTTTTAAAGATTTCCGAATTAATCCCCGCAGGAAATGCCGGATTGTTTTGTATAGGCAGAAATTTGGAGCACTGGCAATTAATATTCTGATCCCGGCAAAATTTTTGCCACGCTATTATGGGGTTTTTAAAGGTGTACATCTTTTTTAAGCATTGGAGGCCAAACCTTTTGATTCATATGAACAAGTGCCTATAGAGAATAAGGTTTGAAAAAAATCAATTTCTATATCCCAAAGAGCTAATGCTCTTTAGCCAGTCTGGGACAATCTTTATCAAACATCCAAGGTTATACTTTTGTATTGAGGGAAAACTTAACCCGGCCTGTTCTTTCGGCTGGCTAAGTCTTTTTAACGAAAGCTTTGGTTTAATGTTGCCCCATAAAAAGCGGCCAAAAGCAGTGTTTAACTGTTTTATATCCACTTTTTTTAAGAAAAATGGGATGTTTTGCATCACGTATAACAGTTTAGGTAACGCAATCATTTTAATTAAATTTATTTTAGCTGCAAGTGTTAGTGGAAAAAGTGCCCTTTTTAACATATGCTGTATGATTTTCTTAATCACTCCAGAAAAATTTGCCTTATACCATTCCTCAGGGTAAGTTGACACAAAAATTCCTAGATATTTTATATTTTTAACTTCTTTAAATAATGATGCCGAATATGAATCTCTAGTGCGATTTAGCCATAAAATGTCTGATTTTTTGGAATTAATTGCATATTCTGAAAAGGATCCAAACATTTCAAGCAAATTCAATAGTACCGGAACATTTTCACCCGTATTGGAGAGAAAGACAAGTAGGTCGTCTGCGTACAGAGAGATTTGCGTCTCTGAATTCCCCACTTTTATCCCCCTGATGGCCTTACGTAAGGCAATTGCTAACGGTTCAATGCAAAGGTTGAACAAGAGCGGGGACAACGGGCAACCTTGACGCGTGCCACAAAATAGTTGGAAAAACTCTGTGCATACTCCGTTAACTATTAGTGCAAATCTCGGTTTATCTTATAAGGCCTGAGTAAAAGATAGGAAGGGACCTTTAAAGCCAAATTGTTCTAGCGTAAAACCTAAATGCGCCCAACTGATGGAGTCAAAGGCTTTTTCGGCATCTAACGCGATAATTGCCTTGTCCTCTGAATCCATTTTATTTAATTTCTTTCTTGTATTATAATACAAGCTGGGAAGAACTTTCTGAAGTCTAGTTGCCAAAATACTTGTTAGGAGCTTATAGTCCATATTCAGCAACGAAATAGGACGATATGAATCTACTTTTTCAACGTTCTTGCCCTTTTTCGGAACTAGAACAATTAACGAAGCGCTGAAATTGACCGATATTGGGTAACCCTGAACATAATATGCATTGAATAAATCATATAAGGGATCTATCACCTGATCTGACAGGATTTTATAATATTCTGCTGGCAATGTATCCGGGCCTGCCGCTTTATTAAGACTACACTCTTTGATCGCCTGACTAATTTCCTCTTTATTAATTGGTTCCCGCAGGGTAACTTACCAGTGTTCCAAAAAGCTTTTTTATTAACTTCATTAGTATCTCTCGAAAGAAAGATCTGTTTAGAATATTCAAGAAATTCAGCGCTAATAGCGTTAGAATTAGTTAGCCTTCTATCCTTAGTCGCTATCACAGAGATAATTGGAGCCACGGTTTTGTTTCACTAAATTAGCTAAGTTTTTTCCCTATCTTACCCCCATATTTTATACATCCGTGCATTGGCCCGAGTAAGATCACTTGCCACTTTTTGTTGAAGAAAGATTTCTCTTTCTTTTTTAGTTTGTAAATATTTTTGCCATTTGACTGGGGATGCCTCTTGTATATACGCACTATAAGCATTAGATAACTGATTTGAGAGCTGAACATCCCGAATCTGATTTTTTTTTCAGACTTTATGTAAATAGGCTTTTACTTCTCCACGTAAAATCGCCTTAGAGGCCTCCCAATATGTCTCCGGGCTAGAGACAGACGTAGCATTATTATATTCAAATTTCTTCCAGGCATCAATCAGCCAATTCTTGAATTTACTATTCGAGTACAGGTATTTTGGGAAAGGGTAGGAAGGATTTCTTTTTGAGGAACCAGGCACTGGTAACATAAGCGAGACTGGGGCATGGTCTGAAATGATAATATCTCTTATGTCTGCTACTGCTGCCCCCATTAATCTTTCATTAATCAAAATATAATCTATACGCGAAAGCTTTTTAAAAGTATTTGATTTACAAGTATAGCCCTTTATCTCAGGATTTTGCATACGCCACACATCCTTTAAGTTTAAGGCATTTCTAAACTTTCGAAACAGGATAATATCCTGTTTCTCTCTACTTGCCGCCTTCCTTTTATAAGGCCATCTGTCTAAGGGGTATTGAGCAATCAAATTGAAATCGCCAGCTACTATCAACTTACTTTCTATAAAATGCTACAATTTGCCCTGTAATTTATCCCAAAAATCACGTATATGATTATTGGATCTGTACACATTGCATAAAACATAGTTTTGGCCTCTTATGACCATCTGTACAATTATAAACCTGCCATCGACATCTATCGAATATTACATCTAAGTTTTTTCAGATTTTTCATAATCATTTTTCTTTCAATTGGGGAGGTGAAACCTCTAACGTTCCACGATATTAGATCGATATTCACTTTATCTGTCATACTGGCAGAGCAAAATAACCACTAGCAGTTCTGTTACCAATCTAATGCGGTGCATATACAAGCTCGAGGAGGCTTCCGGGGGGATGGAGGGGAAAAAAACCCCACAAAAAACACAAACCAACTTAAAATCTTTGCCTAATATATATTCCATTATTATTATAAACACTATGGCCTACTGCAGCTTTGGGACATTATACAATTCTTATTCATGTTCATCTAAGAACCTATTTGCTTCCTGTTGTGTGTTTAATATGTGCCAGGTGTTATCTTTAAGTACCTTGATCCTAGCAGGATATAAGAGAAAAGCTTCATATCCTTTCTTAATAATACGCGTACAGAGAGGGCCATCACCTTGCGGCGATTAGTAGTTTCCATTGAATAATCCTGAAAAAGAAGTAGTTTACCTCCCTCTAATATTACCTCTTTCTTTTTGCGATATGCATTTAATAAATCAACTTTGTCTTGGAAATTAAGCATTTTGGCGATTATAGGTCTAGCGATCTTACTCCCATCTGGCCTAAATCTCTCCTGTTCTATTCTGTGGATTCTTTCAACTGTCAGCTGCCGTTTCGGACCCGGCAACTCTAAAAGCAGGGGGAGTTTTTCCAGTATAAACTTTTTCAGATCTGTATACTCTATTGTTTCTGGTACACCAATAATTCTGAGGTTATTCCTCCTGGTTCTATCCTCCAAGTCATCTATCCTATCCTGTAATTTTTTTAAAGTAGTCCTATTTTGCCCTTTTTATCTTTTTTAGGCGCCATTACTGGCGATTTAGCTTTAACAGAATGGACGAACTTCTCCATATGTGAAAAATAAAAATCTTAAAAAGACTTAGCTGTGCAAATCTCACCAAGTAAACAAACAACGTCTGTACAGTTAATACTTTTACTGTTACCTATAAGTGTTTTTAACATGAATAATAACTTTCTCAAAATTTCAGCTTAACCTACTTTACGACCCCCTAAGCCCAAATATATATTGGGTCAGATAATTAAATAACCTTATCTCAGTGCGTTCTGTGTGTGAATTTATTCAGACAAACCTATATGGCATGAAAGATTCTAACACTACTATCTGCCTTAACTTTATAATAACCACCTAAAAAGTTTAACAGAGATCAGGTGGTTAAATCTGCCTGAACAACCCTTATATGTGAAAGGAAAAGAGAAAAAAAAAAAAAAAAGGTGTAAATACTGTTACGGTTACCCTTAGTCTCGCTGAGAGATGGACCGCTTAATAGCCTGGATCCCTATTGCTGAAGAGGGGAGAAGCTGCTTTCCATAGTATTCTATATGAGTCTCGCAAATGTAGAATAATCCCCCTTAGCTGTAGTACAGCTAGGATACCCTTCTGCCCACAAAAACGAGTCAACGCTGCGATTGAGGGTCAACCAAGAACTCAGGACTGGGATGCCCAGCCTGCTTTTTATTGAGGTTACATGCACACAGGGCACTTCCAAGGGGGAAAGCATAAAATCCCCCATCACACATTTAGATAGAGAGACAATGTCCTTTGACAGGCCACAATAGGATTACAGTACTTCAGATAACAAGTTACACATAAAAAAAACAATGCAGTCCATCTTATCAATTAGCAGTCTGACTCCGGAGGTGATTAGACAATGGGGAATGTTTTATCACTAAACTTAATTAGAGCTGAGGCCAGCAAACTTGTATTTAGAAGCTGAAAAAAAAGTTAACTCTTTATGAAATGATACTTGTTACGGTTTTCTTGGAGCCCTTCTTAGGCGCTGGCTTGGCTGGTTTAGGCATTGCTGCTGGGAAATAAGCTCTTCACAAAAAAATAACTAATGCTTCTGTAACAGTGCTCCCTTTCTGTGGAACACTCTGGCAGACACGGTCTGACCCCTTTTCGGGGCAGACTAAGGCTGTCCAGACCGCTGGTTATGCGGGGGCTGAGGTCGGTTTGTCTGGACAACCCGTCGGCGTTGCCATTCTGTTTCCCAGGTCTGTAAGTAATGGTGAAATTGAAGGGTTGCAATGATAAACTCCAACGTAATAGCCTGCCGTTATCTCCAGAGACCCGGTTCAGCCACACCAACGGGTTATGGTCGGTGACCAGAGTGAACTCCTGCCCATATAAATAGGGAGTCAATTTCTTTAATGCCCACACCAAAGCCAAACACTCCTTTTCGACCGCTGCATAGCTGACTTCGCGGGGCAGGAGCTTCCGGCTGATGTAGGCAACTGGATGCTCCCCCTCCATCTTCGCCTACTTGGCTGAGGACGGCTCCCAGCCCGAACATGGAAGCATCTGTATGGACGATAAAACGTTTGTTAAGGGCTGGGGCCGCCAAGACAGGAGCGTTAATTAGAGCATTTTTGAGAGCCTGGAAAGCCGTTTCACAGTGGGGAGACCACAGGACCTGTCGAGGTAAGTTCTTCTTGGTCAAGTCAGTCAGGGGTTTGGCAAGTGTGCTGTAGTCTGGTACGAACCGTCTATAGTACCCCTGCCGTGCCCAGGAAGGCTAGGACCTGAGTCTTAGTGATGGGGGTGGGCCAATTGGCGACAGCTTCTATCTTGACCGGCTCTGGTCGCTGCTTTCCACACCCCACCCGGTGACCCAGGTACTGTACCTCGGCCATCCCAAAGTGGCATTTTTCTGGCTTCAGAGTCAGGCCAGCAGCCCGGATCTGATCCAGAACCATTCCTACGTGAGCTAAGTTGTCCTCCCAGGACTCACTGTGGATCGCTATGTCGTCCAGGTAGGCGCAAGCAAAACTCTGGAAGCCAACCAGGAGCCTATCCACCAAGCGCTGGAATGTAGCTGGGGCATTCTTCATCCCAAACGGCATTACCCTAAACTGATATAAGCCGAATGGGGTGACGAATGCCAACTTGGGGATAGCCTCCGGGGCCAGGGGAATCTGCCAGTAACCTTTGCAGAGGTCAATAGTGGTCAGGTAATTTCCCCTGGCTATACGATCGAGTAGCTCGTCTACCCTGGGCATAGGGTAAGCGTCCGTCACGGTTTTTTCATTGAGCCTCCGATAGTCTACGCAGAACCGGGTGGTCCCATCTTTCTTGGGCACCAAGACAACTGGGGAGGCCCAGGGACTATCAGAGGGCTAAATTACCCTGAGTTGGAGCATCTCGTCGATCTCCTTCTTCATTCCTGTCCTAACTGCTTCGGGGATTCGGTACGGAGCCTGGCGCAAGGGAGCTTGTCCCGGAGTATCTACCTGGTGGGTGGTTAAAGTAGTGTACCCTGGCTTCGGGGAGAAGGTGAGGTGTTTGGACTGTAGGAGTTGGTTGAGCTGCTCCCTTTCAGTGGGGCTAAGTCGGTCTCCTATCTGAACCTGAGCCACTATACCTGTGGGGAGACTCTTTTCTAATAGGTCTGGAATGGGTAGACTGTCGGGGTCTTCCTGAGGGGAACAACATACGGCCGTCACGTTCTCTGGTCGCTCAAAATATTCCTTGAGCATGTTTACATGGAATGTCTTTCTAAGATTGTTGTCGTGGCAGCTAGCTATCACATAAGTGGTGTCTCCCCTTTTCTCTACGATCTGGTAGGGACCCTGCCAGGACGCCTGCAATTTGTCTGTCTTCACCGGCTTAAGTACTAACACCTTTTGTCCTATGGTGAAGATTCTCTTTCGGGCCCCCTGATCGTACCATACTTTCTGTCTTCTCTGGGCCGACTGGAGATTAGCCCGCACGGATTTGGCTAATTGCTCCATTCGGTCCCTGAGTTCCAGCACGTATGGCACAATGGGGACACCGTCAGTGTCCATCTCTCCCTCCCAGTGCTCCCGGATCAGGTTTAGGGGTCCCCGTACCTTTCTTCCGTAGAGCAACTCGAAGGGAGAGAACCCTGTCGTTTCCTGGGGCACCTCCCGATAAGCAAATAGGAGGTGCGGGAGGAAGCGTTCCCAGTCTCGGTATTCCTGAGTGAACGTCTTGAGCATTTGCTTGAGGGTCCCATTGAACCTCTCACACAGCCCGTTCATCTGGGGGTGGTATGGGGAGCTCAAGAGGGACTTAATTTTGCAAACCTGCCAGAGTTGTTGGGTCAATTCAGCCGTAAATTGGGTGCCTCGGTCGGATAGGATTTCTTTTGGAAATCCTACCCGGGAGAACACCTGTACTAGTGCATTCGCTACTGTATCCGCTTGTATGTTGGATAGGGCGACAGCCTCTGGGTACCTGGTAGCGTAGTCCACTACGGTAAGAATGTAGCGCTTACCGGAGGGACTAGGGGTAGCCAGTGGTCCCACTAGGTCAATAGCAACCCGGCTGAAGGGTTCCTCTACAATGGGCATATTTACTAGATGGGCTTTAGGGTGATCGCCTCGCCTTCCTACTCGTTGACACACATCAAAGGTGTTACAGTAAGTTCTAACGTCAGCGTGCACCCCTGGCCAAAAGAACGTGTGAGTAATGCGGTGTAGGGTACGGGTTACGGCTAGGTGGCCTGCTAAGGGGATGTCGTGGCCTATTTTGAGGATTTCTTGACGGTATTTGTGGGGCACTACCAGCTGTCGCCTACGCTGTCCCCTTTTCTCTATCCAGCGGTATAGTTTCCCTTTTTCCCATAAGAATGTTTCATTATCTGCCCCGCCCCCTCCGGTCTCTGCTCGTTCCCGGTACTTTTGTAAGGTCGGGTCAGTCTTAGACTCTGTCTCAAAAGCATCTGGGGTGTCCCAGGGTATGGGGCCTAACATGTCAGGCACGGTCGGGGTAGGTCTTACCTGTGTCTCCCGCACTGGTGAGAGCTCTCGCTCCGTCCGGGCTTGGGCCCGTGTAGTCACTGGGTCCGCCTCGTTGTTGCATACTGGAGCATAGGCAGAAGTCATGGGGCCCAAATCGTTCCCAAGTAGTACTTCGTCAGGTAAATTATCCATTATGCCCACGTTCACAGCCCCCTTTCCCGCTCCCCAATCAAGATGCACTTTAGCTGTTGGAATTTTGTACACATCCCCCCCGCCACTCTAACGGCCACAGTCTGTCCGGATCGCTTGTGCTCCGGCACCAAATGACTCTTTACCAGTTTGATAGTAGCCCCTGTGTCTCTCAATCCCTCGGTAGATCGCCCCTCGAGCCATACCTTCTGCCGATGGTGCTGGCGGTTATCTGAGGCAGCATATACAGGGTCCGCCTCGTGAAGCGGCCCCAAATATTCCTCCATAGGGGCCTCTTGGTTAACACAGAGGGCCCGGGCCGGACGATATGACCCAGAGGGGTAATTGTAATTCCTGGGTGTCTGGTGCGTATTAAGGGGGAAGCTAGCCATTAAATGCCCTGGTTGCTTGCATCGGTGGCAAGTCAGTCTGGGACACTCAGAGCTGTTATTGGGTGGTCCTGAGTGTCGGGCGGGCCCTGCGGGCACCGGGGCTCGGAATTCAGCACGAGGGGGTGCACGGTAAACCTCTCTGGGTTCGACCCGTGCTGGAGCTCGGTAGTTTGTGGGTTCGTGAAGACGGGAGTCATAATGTTCATCGGCCAATTTGGCTGCTTCTTCTAAGGTAGAAGGCCGCCTGTCTCGCAGCCATTCCTTCCCTTGCTGTTCCATGCCATTATAAAAATGTTCTAAGAGAAACAATTGTAAAATTTCCTCACCAGTCACCGCTTTACTTCCGCTCATCCAGTGATTTGCCGCTCTCCGCATTCGGTGCGCCCATTCCATATGGGTATCGTTAGGCTTCATTTTCGTGCCCCGAAACTGTCGGCGATACGTGTCCGGAGTTACCGCGTACCGTCGCAACAGTGTCTCCTTAACTAGCTCATACTGTGTCACTTCCTCAGCACCCAGAGTACGAAAGGCTTCCCGGGCTCGCCCGGATAGTTTCCCAGACAATATCGTGGGCCACTCTCTGTTGGGAATCTGGTGCAGGGCACATTGCCTTTCGAAGTCCGCCAAATATTCATCAATCCCTGTCTCGCTCTCTAGGAAGGGTCGAAATGCCGCATAGGGTATCTTGGGCCTCCCAGCATTTTCGACAGGGATGATTACCTGCGGGGCTTCAGCATTGTGGTGTGCGTTCGCTAAGTTGAGTTCGTGGGCTCGAGTCTCTCGTATATCCTCGTCCGCTTCCGCCATCAACTGCTGTACCAATTCCATGGAGGGGTTCGGCCCGTACAGTGAGAGCCTCTCCCGAACAATCCTGGTTTTTTCGTCACTAATCGTGGTCGGTGTTTCCGCCATTGTGAAGCTCTGATCCAGTTCGGTCAATTCTGCGATCAGCTCTCTCCTCGGCCGGTTGCTGGCGTACCCCCCTCTGCTTTCAAGTAAATCCTTTTGGGTTGTACGCTTCAATTTTTCGTAAGCGCTCTCCATCCGTTCTGCACCTCTCCTAGGAAATCCAGGAAAATCCCACCGCTGCCGCCAAATGTTACGGTTACCCTTAGTCTCGCTGAGAGATGGACCACTTAGTAGCCTGGATCCCTATTGCTGAAGAGGGGAGAAGCTGCTTTCCATAGTATTCTATATGAGTCTCGCAAATGTAGAATAATCCCCCTTAGCTGTAGTACAGCTAGGATACCCTTCTGCCCACAAAAACGAGTCAATGCTGCGATTGAGGGTCAACCAAGAACTCAGGACTGGGATGCCCAGCCTGCTTTTTATTGAGGTTACATGCACACAGGGCACTCCCAGGGGGGGAAGCATAAAATCCCCCATCACACATTTAGATAGAGAGACAATGTCCTTTGACAGGCCACAATAGGATTACAGTACTTCAGATAACAAGTTACACATAAAAAAAAACAATGCAGTCCATCTTATCAATTAGCAGTCTGACTCCGGAGGTGATTAGACAATGGGGAATGTTTTATCACTAAACTTAATTAGAGCTGAGGCCAGCAAACTTGTATTTAGAAAATAGTGTTCTAAAAGCTGAAAAAAAAGTTAACTCTTTATGAAATGATACTTGTTACGGTTTTCATGGAGCCCTTCTTAGGCGCTGGCTTGGCTGGTTCAGGCATTGCTGCTGGGAAATAAGCTCTTCACAACAAAATAACTAATGCTTCTGTAACAGTGCTCCCTTTCTGTGGAACACTCTGGCAAATACAATTTATCTAATTACTAAAAAAGCTTACTACAGTGTATACATTTATATGAGTTGACTAAATACAACTTTAGATTCTGTGTACTAACATGTATCTAAAAATGCCAAGAAAGATTATCACATTATGCATATGGAGAGAAGAAAGAAAAGAACAAAAAAAAAGAAAAGAAAGAAAAAAGAGCAAAAATTGGACGCTTTTCAGAAAATCTTGAGTCTAATGAGGCTATACAACAATTATAGTGCCCTGATAGTGCTGTCTATATACAAGGCTTTACAGACCACAATCAAGAATACTGAACTCAGCCAGGTCCTTATGGGGTCCTAGCCCTATCTGACTTTTTACTTCTTAAGATCTATTCGGCCTCCTATAACCTAGCCTACCTGACTAATTCAGTCTTGATACAGCCCAGTATGGGTTTTGGGGATAGGATAAGCATTTAGACTTATCCAGTCGGCCCTAAAATTTATACAACATTTAAGCCTATGCTTGGAGAGAGGGACCACAATTTTTTAACAATATGTCCTCAGGTAATAAACAAGGAGCCCTTTGTTTTTAGTAGCGAGTATAAGACCACTTCAAAAATACCACACTCAGTTTGTACTGGTCTATAGACTAGCGAAATAAGGATCTTATTTCTGCGGTTCACTCTCTAGACAATCATACAAAAAGAGACTGCAGCTGAATACACATTAATAAAGACAGGGTTCCCAAAGCAACTTAACCTCTGCCAGATCTTTCAGCAATTAGCATGCAGATATAAAATGAAGGTCAGAATACATTATCAATACATAATTGAAGCGTCCTGGAAAGTTGCTAAATCTTCAGAACATAGTAGGACAGTTTATCCATAATATATATAATGTACATCTGACTGAAAAGCTTTAGAGGCTGTTCTGCCACCATCCAGTTTCTATAAGCCTAAAAGTTGGTAAATATCCACAGAGGCCCAGGTTGTCCATGTCAACTTTATATTCTCACAGTTCAGCAGAGGGGAGTTTATCCCAAACCATAAAGGATGTTATGTTGAATTAAGCAGATCTTTTCCAGGATAAATACAAGCACAAACTTAATGCGTAGCTATGCCTTTAAAAAGTCCAGCCTCCTCATTTTTCCCATCCTTAAACAAACATCATGACAACTAGGGGATAATTCACTGGTTGCTCTAATAGGGACTTTGTACAGAGAAGGCAGGGCTGAGAACACCAAACTTATCCACAGCCCAAATACATATACCAACAGTTTTTTAGCCTTATCCCTCCACTCTTCACCCTTCTCAGATACACCAGACTTGGTATACCCCTGATTTGCAGGAACAATTAAAGCTTTACGTGAGTCCCAATTCACTGGGTTGCTTCACTGAACATATAGACTGAGGGACTCACCCTGTTAGTAGTGATGCGTATGCTCCCTTGGCCAGGCAGATATCACATATCACATATTTTGCCCCACTGCCAATTCTAACAATCTTCACCCTCTAAGACTTATGCCAGACTAGATAGACCCAGGATAATGTTTCTGCGTGAAATATACTATAACACCAAAAATGCCTCAGCTGTAGTAATGTCTGAGTTTAGGCTATATTTCAGGCAGAGTGTCTGCGGCCACTAGACAATTTAGGCCCAAGTTTTAAGGTTACCGGATCAAGCAATGCTGTTTTTGCTTATGCAACGTCCGCTGTCCTTCTCCACAGCTAGACTCGGGCAGGATGTACCTGCCAAGAGGTATGGCGTCGCTGGCTCGGCGGGCTTGTGTGTGCAGGGACTGCTGCGCTCTGCTTCGATTTAGGAACCCATGCTCCTTGCTCCCGTGTTACCGGACTTGAGGGATCTTACACAGTTGAACACTGCGTCGGCTCTCAGCTGCACCAAACACTCCTGCTCTGCTGGCGTTCCCCGCCGCTACACGCTCGCCTACGTCATGTGCGTCACCTGACACTCACCCGGCACCCAGGGAGGTGAGCTTAAGGCTGAGAAGAAGTTAGGGCGAAGAACAAGGGGACAAAGCCGAGACAGGAGGTCAGGGAGGAAGGGAGGGGATCTTAATGGTCCTTGTACAGAATGGAACCAGGGGGCACAGCCCAGACAGGCAAAGAGAGGAGCTTATAAGGCTCAGGGGAATAGGCATAGAACCAGGAGGCAAAACCCGTGTAGACAGGCAGGGAGGGGATCTTAAGACTCAGCGGACATTAGGGCGAGGAACCAGGGGGCACAGCCCACGCAGGCAGGGATGAGAGCTTAAGGCTCCAGGGAAGGTAGGGCGAAGATCCAGGGGGCACAGTGCAGGCAGATGGCCAGGCAGGGAGGGGAGCTTAGAGCTCAGGGGAAAAGTAGTGTGAGGAAAAAGGGGACACAGCCCAGGCAGGCAGTTAGGAAGGTTAGCTTAAGGTTCCGGGGAAGGTAGGGCAAGAAATCAGAGGGCTCTGCCCAGGTATGCCTACAGGGAGGGGAGCTTAATGCTCTGGGAAAGGTAGTACGTGGATCCAGGGGCCAAGACTGGAGGGCAGGGAGGGGAGATTAAGGCTCAAGGGAAGGTAGGTTGAGGATCCAGGTGGCGCTGCCCAGGCAGGCATGCTGGGAGGGGAAATTAAGGCTTCAGTGAAGGTAGCGAAGAACCAGGATGCACAGCCCGGGCCGGGAGGGAAGGAAGGCTGAGGAACCAAGGATTACACACCAGGAAGGCAGGCATGCAGGAAGGAGAGATAGTGGCTCCAGAGAAGGTAGGGCATTGAACCAAGGGGGCGAAGAACAAGGGGGCAGTTATCTGAATCATAAAAGAAAAAATTTGGGTTCAGTGTCCCTATAAGGTTCTGGGGAAGGTAGTGCATGGAACAAGGGGTCTGCCCGGTAGGCAGGGAGGGTATCTTAAGGCTCTGTTGGAAGGTAGGGCATGGAACCAGGGGGCTCTACCCAGGTAGGCAGGTTAGCTTAAGGCTCTGGGAAAGGTAGGGCAAGGAATTAGGGGGCTCTGCTGAGGTAGGAACACAGGGAGGGGAGCTTATAGTTCAAGGGGAAGGTAGGGCGAGGAACCAGGGGTCACAATTTGGACAGACAGGCAGGGAGGTGAACTTAAGGCTCTGGTGAAGGTAAGGCATGGAACAAGAGGACACATGGCAGGCAGGGAGGGAAGGGAGCTTAAGGCTCCATGGAAGGTAGGGTGAGGAACCAGGGGGCACAGCATGGGCAGGCAGGAAGGGAGGGGATCTTAAGGCTCCGGAGAAGATAGGGCATTGAACCAGGGGGAGCTTAAGGGTCTAGTGAAGGTAGGGTGAGGAACCAGGGGGCACATCCTGGGCAGACAGGCAAGGAGGGGAGCTTACGACTCTGGGGAAAGTAGGGCATGTAATCAGGGGGCTCTGCCCAGGAAGGCAGACAGGGAGGGGACCTTAAGGCTCTGGGAAAGGTAGGACAAGAAACCAGAGGGCTCTGCCCAGGTAAGCAGGCAGGGAGGGGAGCTTAAGGCTCTGGGAAAGGTAGTGCGAGAAACCAGGGGGCCAAGATTGGAGGGCAGGGAGGGGAGATTAAAGGGACACTGAACATTTTTTCTTTTGTGATTCAGATAGAGCATGCAATTTTAAGCAACTTTCTAATTTACTCCTGTTATCAATTTTTCTTCGTTCTCTTGCTATCTTTATTTGAAAAAGAAGGCATCTAAGCTTTTTTTGGTTTAGACCTCTGGACAGCACTTTTTTATTGGTGGATGAATTTATCCACCAATCAGCAAGGACAACCCAGGTTGTTCACCAAAAATGGGCCAGCATCTAAACTTACATTCTTGCATTTCAAATAAAGATACAAAGAGAATGAAGAAAATTTTGTAATAGGAGTAAAATAGAAAGTTGCTTAAAATGTCATGCTCTATCTGAATCACAAAAGAAAAAAATTAGGTTCAGTGTCCCTTTAAGGCTCGAGGGAAGGTAGGTTGAGGATCCAAGGGGCGCTGCCCAGGCAGTCAAGTTGAGGGGGGAAATTAAGGCTTCAGTGAAGGTAGCGAGGAACCAGGATGCACAGCCCAGGCCAGGAGGGAGGGAGAGGAGCTTAAGACTCTGGGGAAGGAAGGGTGAGGAACCAGGGATTACACACCAGGAAGGCAGGAAGGAGAGATAACGGCTCCAGAGAAGGTAGGGCATTGAATCAATGGGGCGAGGAACAAGGGGGCAGTTCCTAGGCAGGGAGGGGAGCTTAAGGTTTAGGGCAAGAAAGGTGAGGAACCAAAAACACAGACAAGGAAGGCAGGCAGGAAGGGGAGCTAAAGGCTCCAGAAAAGGTAGGGCATTGAACCAAGGGGGCGAGCTTAAAGGGACACTGAACCCAAATTTTTTATTTAGTTATTCAGATAGAGCATAAAATTTTAAGCAACTTTCTAATTTACTCCTATTATCAAATTTTCTTTATTCTCTTGGTATCTTTATTTGAAATGCAAAAATGTAAGTTTAGATGCCGACCCATTTCATGGAACCAGTGGTTATAGCCTATGCAGGTAGGCAGGGTGCGGACCTTAAGGCTCAAGGTTAGGTAGGGCGAGGAACCAGGGAGCACAGCCTAGACTAGTGGACAGGGAGGGGAACTTAAGGCTCAGAGGAAGGTAGGGTGAGGAACAGGGATCATACAGGGAACTTAAGGCTCAGGAGAAGGTAGGGCTCAGCCTGGGCAGGCAAGCAGGGAGGTGAGCTTAAGGCTGAGAAGAAGATAGGGCGAAGAAAAAGGGGACAAAGCCGAGACAGGAGGTCAGGGAGGAAGGGAGGGGATCTTAATGATCCTTGTAAAGTACAGAATGGAACCAGGGGGCACAGCCCAGGCAGGCAAGGAGAGGAGCTTACGGCTCAGGGGAAGGTAAGGTAAGGAACCAGGGGGTACAGCTCGGGCATGCAGGAAGGGAGGTAAGCAGAAGGCTCAGGTGAAGCTAGGGCATGAAACCCAAGGTGGAGCTTAAGGCTCAGGTGACGGTAGGGCATTAAACCAGGGGTTGAGCTTAATGCTCAGGTGACAGTAGGGCATGGAACCAGGGGGCACATCCCATGCCGGCAGGCATGGAGGGGGGCTTAAGGCTCAGGGGAATTTAGGGTGAGGAACAAGGAGGCAAAACCCAGTCCGGAGTGCAAGGTGGCAGGAAGGGGAGCTTAAGGCTCAGGGGAAGATAGAGCATAGAACCAGGAGGCAAAACTTGTGCAGGGAGAGGAGCTTAAAACTCAGCGGACATTATGGTGAGGAACCAGGAGGCAAAGCCCAGTCAGGAGGGCAGGAAGGCAGGGTGGGGAGCTTAAAGCTCAGGGGAAGGGGGGGCGAGGAACCAGTGAGCACAGCCAAGCCAGGCATGCCGGGAAGCAGTGAGGGGAACTTAAGGCTCAAAGGAAGGTAGGGTGAGGAGCCCAGGGGGCACAGTAAAGGCAGGTGGGCAGGCAGGCAGTATGGGGAGCTTAAGGCTCAGGGGAAGGGAGGGTGAGGAATCAGGGGGAACAGCCTAGGCAGGCATTTAAGGAGGAGAGCCTTAAGGCTCAGGGAAAGGTAGTGCGAGGAAACAGGGGGCACAGCCCAGGCAGCAGTGAGGGGAGCTTAAAGCTCTGGGAAGGTAGGGTGAGGAACCATGGGATACAGCCAAGGCAGGCATGCAGGCAAGCTGAGAGGGTAGCTTAAGGTTTAGGGGAAGATAATGTATAGAAGCAAGGGTAACATCCCATGCAGGCGGGCATGGAGGGGAGCTTAAGGCTCAGGGAAAGGTGCTGGGCATTGCCAGAGGCTGAACTAGATCTACTCCCTAGGACCAGAGAGGGATATGGCAGCTTCTTGCATATAGAGCAGGGGAGGCTTAAGTCTGCATTTCCATGGTGTAGCAGGGAGTTACCAGGTGGCTCTCCCCACGCAGGCAGGGGAGCGGAGCTTAAGGTTCAGGTGATGGTAGGGTGAGGAACCAGGGGGCACAGCCCGCGCAGGCAGGGATGAAGCTTAAGGCTCCAGGGAAGGTAGGACAAAGATCAAGGGGGCACAGTGCAGGCAGGTGGCCAGGCAGGGAGGGGAGCTTAGAACTCAGGGGAAAAGTAGTGTGAGGAAAAAGGGGGCACAGCCCAGGCAGGCAGTTAGGAAGGTTAGCTTAAGGTTCCAGGGAAGGTAGGGCATGGAACCAGGGGGCTCTGCCCAAGAAGGCAGACAGGGAGGGGACCTTAAGGCTCCGGGAAAGGTAGGACAAGAAACCAGAGGGCTCTGCCCAGGTATGCCGGCAGGGAGGGGAGCTTAAGGCTCTGGGAAAGGTAGTACGTGGAACCAGGGGGCCAGGACTGCAGGGCAGGGAGGGGAGATTAAGGCTCAATAGAAGGTAGGTTGAGGATCCAGGGGGCGCTGCCCAGGCAGGCATGCTGGGAGGGGAAATTAAGGCTTCAGTGAAGGTAGCGAGGAACCAGGATGCACAGCTCGGGCCGGGAGGGAAGGAAGGAAGGGTGAGGAACCAGGGATTATACACCAGGAAGGCAGGCATGCAGGAAGGAGAGATAGCGGCTCCAGAGAAGGTAGGGCATTGAACCAAGGGGGCAGTTACCCAGGCAGGTGGGCAGGGAGGCAGGAAGGGGAGCTAAAGCTTTAGGGCAAGGAAGGTGAGGAACCAGAAAGCACAGATAAGGAAGGCAGGAAGGGGAGCTAAAGTCTCCAGAGAAGGTAGGGCATTGAGCCAAGGGGGCGAGCTTAAGACTCTTTTGAAGATATATCATGGAACCAGTGGGTATAGCCTATGCAGGCAGGCAGGGTGCGGACCTTAAGGCTCAAGGTTAGGTAGGGCAAGGAACCAGGGAGCACAGCCTAGACTGGTGGACAGGGAGGGGAACTTAAGGCTCAGAGGAAGGTAGGGTGAGGAACAGGGATCATAGCCTGGGAAGGCAAACAGGCAGGGAGGGGAGCTTAAAGTTCAGGAGAAGGTAGGGCGGGGAACAAATGGGCTCAGTCTGGGCATGCAAGCAGGGAGGTGAGCTTAAGGCTGAGGGGAAGTTAGGGTGAAGAACAAGGGGACAAAGTCAAGACAAGAGGTCAGGGAGGAAGGGAGGGGATCTTAATGGTCCTTGTAAAGTACGGAATGGAACCAGGGGGCACAGCCCAGGGAGGCAAGCAGGCAGGCAGGGAGAGGAGCTTAAGGCTCAGGGGAAGGTAAGGTAAGGAACCATGGGGCACAGCCTGGGCATGCAAGAAGGGAGGTAAGCATAAGGCTCAGGTGAAGGTAGGGCATGAAACCAGGGGTGGAGCTTAAGGCTCAGGTAGGGCACGGAATCAAGGGGCACAACCCATGCAGACAGGCATGGAGGGGGGCTTAAGGCTCAGGGGAATTTAGGGTGATGAACCAGGAGGCAAAGCCCAATCAGGAGGGCAGGGTGGCAGGATGGGGAGTTTAAGACTCAGCAGACATTAGGGCGAGGAACCAGGGGGCACAGCCCACGCAGGCAGGGATGAGAGCTTAAGGCTCCAGGGAAGGTAGGGTGAGGAACAGGGATCATAGCCTGGGAAGGCAAACAGGCAGGGAGGGGAGCTTAAAGTTCAGGAGAAGGTAGGGCGGGGAACAAATGGGCTCAGCCTGGGCATGCAAGCAGGGAGGTGAGCTTAAGGCTGAGGGGAAGTTAGGGTGAAGAACAAGGGGACAAAGTCAAGACAAGAGGTCAGGGAGGAAGGGAGGGGATCCTAATGGTCCTTGTAAAGTACGGAATGGAACCAGGGGGCACAGCCCAGGGAGGCAAGCAGGCAGGCAGGGAGAGGAGCTTAAGGCTCAGGGGAAGGTAAGGTAAGGAACCATGGGGCACAGCCCGGGCATGCAGGAAGGGAGGTAAGCATAAGGCTCAGGTGAAGGTAGGGCATGAAACCAGGGGTGGAGCTTAAGGCTCAGATAGGGCACGGAATCAAGGGGCACATCCCATGCAGACAGGCATGGAGGGGGGCTTAAGGCTCAGGGGAATTTAGGGTGATGAACCAGGAGGCAAAGCCCAGTCAGGAGGGCAGGGTGGCAGGAAGGGGAGTTTAAGACTCAGCAGACATTAGGGCGAGGAACCAGGGGGCACAGCCCACGCAGGCAGGGATGAGAGCTTAAGGCGCCAGGGAAGGTAGGGTGAGGAACAGGGATCATAGCCTGGGAAGGCAAACAGGCAGGGAGGGGAGCTTAAAGTTCAGGAGAAGGTAGGGCGGGGAACAAATGGGCTCAGCCTGGGCATGCAAGCAGGGAGGTGAGCTTAAGGCTGAGGGGAAGTTAGGGTGAAGAACAAGGGGACAAAGTCAAGACAAGAGGTCAGGGAGGAAGGGAGGGGATCCTAATGGTCCTTGTAAAGTACGGAATGGAACCAGGGGGCACAGCCCAGGGAGGCAAGCAGGCAGGCAGGGAGAGGAGCTTAAGGCTCAGGGGAAGGTAAGGTAAGGAACCATGGGGCACAGCCCAGGCATGCAGGAAGGGAGGTAAGCATAAGGCTCAGGTGAAGGTAGGGCATGAAACCAGGGGTGGAGCTTAAGGCTCAGTTAGGGCACGGAATCAGGGGGCACATCCCATGCAGACAGGCATGGAGGGGGGCTTAAGGCTCAGTGGAATTTATGGTGATGAACCAGGAGGCAAAGCCCAGTCAGGAGGGTAGGGTGGCAGGAAGGGGAGCTTAAGACTCAGCGGACATTAGGGCGAGGAACCAGGGGGCACAGCCCACGCAGGCAGGGATGAGAGCTTAAGGCTCCAGGGAAGGTAGGGCAAAGATCCAGGGGGCACAGTGCAGGCAGATGGCCAGGCAGGGAGGGGAGCTTAGAACTCAGGGGAAAAGTAGTGTGAGGAAAAAGGGGACACAGCCCAGGCAGGCAGTTAGGAAGGTTAACTTAAGGTTCCGGGGAAGGTAGGTCATGGAACCAGGGGGCTCTGCCCGGGAAGGCAGATAGGGAGGGGACCTTAAGGCTCCGGGAAGGGTAGGACAAGAAATCAGAGGGCTCTGCCCAGGTATGCCGGCAGGGAGGGGAGCTTAAGGCTCTGGGAAAGGTAGTACGTGGAACCAGGGGGCCAAGACTGGAGGGCAGGGAGGGGAGATTAAGGCTCAAGGGAAGGTAGGTCGAGGATCCAGGGGGTGCTGCCCAGGCAGGCATGCTGGGAGGGGAAATTAAGGCTTCAGTGAAGGTAGCGAGGAACCAGGATGCACAGGCCGGGAGGGAAGGAATGGTAACGAACCAGGGATTACACACCAGGAAGGCAGGCATGCAGGAAGGAGAGATAGCGGCTCCAGAGAAGGTAGGGCATTGAACCAAGGGGGCAGTTACCCAGGCAGGTGGGCAGGGAGGCAGGGAGCTAAAGGTTTAAGGCAAAGAAGGTGAGGAACCAAATAGCACTGACAAGGAAGGCAGGAAGGGGAGCTAAAGGCTCCAGAGAAGGTAGGGCATTGAGTGTTACGGTTGCCTCCAGGCTGGCTGGAAGTTGGACCGTAGAAAAGGATGCTCCTAGCGCTCCCCTACAAACATGAGTCAAATCTGCAAGTTAGAGGGTCAGAATAGGTCTGATGTGCTGGAACACACAGCCTGGTTTTTATTGAGGTTACATGCAAAAAAGACACTCTCAGGGGGATGCATAAAATCCCCAATCACACATTTGATGCATTTAGATAGAGAGGCAACGCCCTTTGACAGGCCATAACAGCAGATAACATTACACACAAGAAAACAATGCAGTCCACCTTATCACTACTAGCAGTCTGATTAGACAATGGGAATGTTTTTCACTAAACTTAATTAGAGCTGATCCCAGCAAACTTGTATTTAGAATGCTTCTTGAAGCTGAACAAAGTTATCTCTTTAGTTCTGACCGAAGGGTCTGTCACATAGCTCTTAATGGCACACAATGAAAACCAATGCCTCTGTAACAGTGCTCCCCCTCTGTGGAACACTCTGCCTGTGTGGCACCTGGCTCAGCAAGTCCCATTCACTGAACCAAGTGGGAGAAAGCCAGGGACAAGCTATTTTACAGGTCTGGGGACATAGTCTTAAAGGGGCATTGTTCACCAAAGTCACAATATGTCCCCAGACGGTTCTTAAAGGGCCATACACACCCAATAAAAGTTAATATGTTCTCAGGGGCACAATCTTCCAGGGGCCATAGTCATGAGGAAGGAGGCTGGCAAATAGGCTTCTCCACGATCCATGGAAGCAGGGCAATTTTTCATTTAAAGGGCCAGTTACAAATAGCAGTTTGTAACATTGAGCCAAGGGGTTGAGCTTAAGACTCTTTTGAAGGTAGATCATGGAACCAGTGGGTATAGCCTATGCAGGCAGGCAGGGTGAGGACCTTAAGGCTTAAGGTTAGGTAGGGCAAGGAACCAGGGAGCACAGCCTAGACTGGTGGACAGGGAGGGGAACTTAAGGCTCAGAGGAAGGTAGGGTGAGGAACAGGGATCATAGCCTGGGAAGGCAAACAGGCAGGGAGGGGAGCTTAAAGCTCAGGAGAAGGTAGGGCGGGGAATAAATGGGCTCAGCCTGGGCATGCAAGCAGGGAGGTGAGCTTAAGGCTGAGGGGAAGTTAGGGCGAAGAACAAGGGGACAAAGTCGAGACAGGAGGTCAGGGAGGAAGGGAGGGGATCTTAATGGTTCTTGTAAAGTACAAAATGGAACCAGGGGGCACAGCCCAGGCAGGTGAACAGGCAGGCAGGCAGGCAGGGAGAGGAGCTTAAGGCTCAGGGGAAGGTAAGGTAAGGAACCATGGGGCACAGCCCGGGCATGCAGGAAGGGAGGTAAGCATAAGTCTCAGGTGAAGGTAGGGCATGAAACCAGGGGTGGAGCTTAAGGCTCAGGTGATGGTAGGGCACAGAACCAGGGGGCACATCCCATGCAGGCAGGCAGGCATGGAGGGGGGCTTAAGGCTGAGGGGAATTTAGGGTGAGGAACCAGGAGGCAAAGCCCAGTCAGGAGGGCAGGGTGGCAGGAAGGGGAGCTTAAGACTCAGGGGAAGATAGGGCATAGAACCAGGAGGCAAATCCCGTGCAGACAGGCAGGGGATCTTAAGACTCAGCGGACATTAGGGTGAGGAACCAGACGGAAAAGCCCATTCAGGAGGGCAGGAAGGCAGGGTGGGGAGCTTAAAGCTCAGGGCAAGGAACTAGTGAGCACAGCCCAGCCAGGCATGCCGGGAGGCAATGAGGGGAACTTAAGGCTCAAAGGAAGGTATGGTGAGGAGCCCAGGGGGCACAGCCTGGGCAGGCAGGAAGGGAGGGAAGCTTAAGGCTCAGGTGAAGGTAGGGCAAGAAACCAGGGGGCACAGTAAATGCAGGTGGGCATGCAGGCAGTATGGGGAGCTTAAGGCTCAGGGGAAGGTAGTGCGAGGAACCAAGGGGCACAGCCCAGGCAGCAGTGAGGGGAGCTTAAAGCTCTGGGAAGGTAGGATGAGGAACCATGGGATACAGCCCATGCAGGCAAGCTGGGAGGGTAGCTTAAGGCTCAGGGGAAGATAGTGAATAGAACCAGGGGTAACATCCCATGCAGGCGGGCATGGAGGGGAACTTAAGGCTCAGGGAAAGGTACTGGGCATTGCAAGAGGCTGAACTGGGTCTACTCCTTAGGACCAAAGAGGGATATGGAAGCTTCTTGCATATAGAGCAGGGGAGGCATTTTCATGGTGCAACAGGGAGGTACCAGGTGGCTCTCCCCAGGCAGGCAGGGATGGGAGCTTAAAGCTCCAGGGAAGGTAAGGCGAAGAACCAGGGGGCACAGTGCAGGCAGGTGGCCAGGCAGGCAGTTAGGAAGGTTAGCTTATGGCTCCGGGGAAGGTAGGGCATGGAACCAGGGGGCTCTTCACAGTTAGGCAGACAGGGAGCTCCTGGAAAGTTAGGGGGAGAACCAGGTGGCTATATCCAGGCAGAGCTGGGGGCATAAAGCACAAAGCCTTGGGGAAGTCAAGGGGTGAACTAGGCAGTTCTCTCTTGGCGCAGCTGGGGGGAGTTAATGCCCCAAGCTCCAGGTAAGTTAGTGGGAGAACCAGGCGCAGCTGGGTGGCTTAAGGCACAAGCCTTTGGGGAAGACAGGGATTGAACCAGGCGGCTCTCCCCAGGTGAAGCTGGGGGGCTTAAGGCATAAGGCTCTGTGGAAGTCAGAAGTAGAACCAGACAGCTCTCCCCAGGCGCAGATGGGGGATTAAGGCCCCAGGCTCTAGGGAAGTCAGGGGGAGAACCAGACGGCTCTCCCCAGGCTTACGGCTCCTTGGAAGTTATGGTGAGAACTATGTTGGGTAACAGCACAGTGGAATTTTCTGGTAAAACAACAGGGCACAAGAAACAACACTTTACTGGTGTCTTGGCAAGCTTGGCAGATGGGACAAAGCTAACACCAATGGTAATCTTTAAAAGAAAGGCTATGCCAAAGGAACATGGTATTCTGGTCAAAAAGTGTGGATGAATGAGGCATGTTTGGATAGATGAAGTTTGGCTCAAAAGACCCCAAAGTATTTATAAGAAACCATCATTGCTTGTTTGAGACCAGTTCTGAAGTCACCTCTGCAAATCCGTCAAGGCAAAGCTACACAGAAACAAGACAAGGCAAGCAGTGATTCCTGGGGGTTGTACATCAATCCTGCAACCGTTAGATGTCGCCATGAACAAACCTTTCAAAACCTATATAAAAAAATACTCGAACGCAAGGATGGAATCTGACAGATAGCAACTAACATGAGAGGGTGCTTTGAGGCACCCATCTTATAGCCTTGTAGCCCAATGGGTAAAAGATGCATAGGAAAGTATACCTGGAGAAGTGATCATCAAGTTATTAAAAAAGTGTGGCATATCCAGTTACAGGCAGATACTTCAACTCTGATACAAGATGAGCTGATGATAAATGAGCATAATATAGTTGAATTGTTAAATACATAAATATTATTGTTACTTGAATAAATAAAAATATTTCAAGACTGTCATTTGCACCCCAACACCTTACAGGTTCATAGTTATTAAATATGTGATGTATAAACATACAGTTGAATTGCTGACACCTTTACCCAGGGCCCCATCCCCGGGTAAAAGAAGGGACGTGGCCCCCGATGGAAGTGACCGCTATATCATATTCCTTGTTCCACTCTGATACAAGATGAGCTGATGATAAATTAGCATAATTTGGTTGGATTGTTTAATAAAAAAAATATTGTTGTTACTTGAATAAGTAAAAATATTTCTAGACTGTCAATTGCACCCCAACACCTTACAGGTTTATAGATATTAAATATGTGATGTATAATCATATGGTTCAGTTGCTGACACCTTTACCCAGAGACACCTCACCATTCACGGGCAGCAGAAGAGACGTTGGCCCCCATGAAAGTGACCGCTATATCATATTCCTTGTTGGGCCACTGGCAGGGACACTTTAAAGAGGGAGGTGTCATCCAGCCTCCTTTACCCAGTGACTCCTCACCATTCCCGGGAGGCAGATGGGACATGGGCCCACATGGAAGTGACCTTTATATTATATAACTTGTTAGGCCAACAGGCGACACTTTAAAGGGGGGGTGTCATCCAGCCATCTTTACCCAGGGGCCCCTCACCATTCCCAGGTAGCAGATGGGAAGTAAGCCCCCTGAAAGTACTGTGCAGCCATATTAGGGTGCATCATCCGGATACCCTAAAAGCGGGCCAGTTGCCACTTCCCATGGCTCATAGAAAAAGTTGCAGAAGGGAGGGGAGCTTAAGGTTCTGGGGAAGGTAGTGCATGGAACAAGGGGTCTGCCCAAGTAGGCAGGGAGGGTATCTTAAGGCTCTTTTGGAAGGTAGTGCATGGAACCAGGTGGCTCTGCCCAGGTAGGCAGGTTAGCTTAAGGCTCTGGAAAAGGTAGGGCAAAGAACCAGGGGGCTCTGCCCAGGTAGACAGACAGGGAGGGGAGCTTAAGGCTCAGGGGAAGGTAGGGCGAGGAACCAGGGTTCACAGCTTGGGCAGACAGGTAGGGAGATGAGCTTAAAGGGACACTGAACCCAATTATTTTATTTTGTGATTCAGATAGAGCAGGCAATTTTAAACAACCTTCTAATTTACTCCTATTATCAATTTTTCTTCGTTACCTTGCTATCTTTATTTGAAAAAGAAAGTATCTAAGCTAAAGTTCCAGACAATTTTTGGTTCAGACCATGGGCAGCACTTGTTTATTAGTGCTGTGCAATCAGAAAATGACAACCCAGGTTGTTTACCAAAAATGGGCTAGCATTTAAACTTACATTCTTGCTTTTCAAATAAAGATTCCAAGAGAATGAACAAAAATTGATAATAGGAGTAAATTAGAAAGTTGCTTAAAATTGCATGCTCTATCTAAATCACGAAAGAAAAAAAATTTGGGTTCAGTGTCCTTTTAAGGCTCTGATGAAGGTAAGGTATGAAACAAGGGGACACATGGCAGACGGCAGGCAGGGAGGGAAGAAACCTTAAGGCTCTTTGGCAGGTAGGGTGAGGAACCAGGGGGCACAGTGTGGGCAGGTAGGATTGGAGGGAAGCTTTAAGGCTCTGGAGAAGATAGGACATTGAACCAAGGGGGAGCTTAAGGCTCTGGTCAATGTAGAGTGAGGAACCAGGGGGCACATCCTGGGCAGGCGGGCAGTGAGGTAAGGAGGGGAGCTTAAGGCTCAGGGGAAGGTAGGGCAAAGAACTAGCAGGCACAGCCCGGACAGGCTGGCAGTGAGGGGAGCTTAAGGCTCCTAGGAAAGTAGGACATGGATCCAGGGGGCACAACCAAGGCAGGCAGGGAGGGGAGCTTAAGACTCTGGGGAAGGTAGGGCATGCAATTAGGGGGCTCTGCCCAGGAAGGCAGGCAGGGAAGGGAGCTTTAGGCTCCAGGAAATGTAGGGCATGGAACCAGAAGGCTCTGCCCAGGTAGGCAGGCAGGCAGGGAGGGGAGCTTAAGGCTCTGGGAAAGGTAGTGTGAGGAACGAGGGGGCCCAGACTGGAGGGCAGAGATGGGAGATTATGGCTCAGGGAAGTTAGGGTGAGGAACCAGGGGGCACTGCCCAGGCAGGCAAGCTGGAAGGAGAAATTAAGGTTTTGGTAATGGTAGGGCGAGGAACCAGGATGCACAACCCAGGCAGGGAGGGGACCTTAAGACTCTGGGTAAGGTATGGCATGGAAAGCAGGCAGGCAGGCAGGGAGGGGAGATTAAGGATCCAAGGAATTTAGGTTTAGGAACCAGGGGGCAGTTCCCAGGCAGATGGGCAGGGTGCAGGGAGGGGAGCTTAAGGCTCAGGGTCAGGAAGGGTGAGGAACAAGGGAGCACAGACCAGAAAGGCAGGAAGGGGAGCTAAAGGCTCCAGAGAAGGTAGGGCATTGAACCAAGGGGGCAGTTCCCAGGAAGGTGGCAGGGAGGGGAGCTTAAGGCTTATGGTAAGGAAGGTTAGGAACCCGGGATTACAGACCAAGAAGGTAGGCTAGCAGGAAGGGGAGCTAAAGGCTCCAGAGAATTTAGGACATTGAACTAAGGGGGCGAGCTTAAGGCTCTTTTGAAGGTAGGTCATGGAACCAGTGGGTATAGTGTATGCAGGGAGGCAGGGTGCAGACTTTAAGGCTAAAGGGAAGGTAGGGTGAGGAACCAGGAAGCACAGCCCACACTGGCAGGCAGGGAGGGGAACTTTAGGCTCAGAGGAAGGTAGAGGGAGGAACAGGGATCACAGCCTGGAAAGGCAGACAGGCAGGGAGGGGAGCTTAAGGCTCAGGAGAAGTTAGGGCGAGGAACCAAGGGGCACAGCCTGGGCAGGCAAGCAGGGAGGTTAGCTTAAGGCTGAGGGGAAGTTAGGGCAAAGAACAAGGGGACAAAGCCCAGGTAGGAGGTCAGGGAGAAAGGGAGGGATCTTAAGGGTCCATGTAAAGTAGGGAATGGAACCAGGAGGTACACCTCAAACAGGCGGGCAGGCAGGGAGAGGAACTTAAGGCTCAGGGGAAGGTAAGGTAAGGAACAAAGGGGCACATCCTGAGCATGCAGGAAAGGAGGTAAGCATAAGGCTCTAAAGAAGGTAGGGCATGGAACCAGGGGTGGAACTTAAGGCTCTGGTGACGGTAGGGCGCAGAATCAGGGGGCACATCCCATGCAGGCAGGCAGAGAGGGGGGCTTAAGGCTCAGGGGAATTTAGCATGAGGAACCAGGAGCTTAAGGCTCAGGGGAAGATATAGGGCATAGAACCAGGAGGCAAAACCCATGCAGACAGGAAGGAGGGGAGCTTAAGGCTCAGCGGACATTAGGGTGAGGAACCAGGAGGGCAGAAAGGCAGGGTGGGGAGCTTAAAGCTCAGGGGAAGTTAGGGCGAGGAACCAGTGAGCACAGCCCAGCCATGCATGCCGGGAGGCAGTGAGGGGAGCTTAAGGCTCAGAGGAAGGTAGGGTGAAGAATCAGGAAGCACAGCCCGGGAATGCAGGCAGGGAGGGGAGATTAAGGCTCCATGGAAGGTTGTGCATAGAACCAAGGGACTCTTCCCAGGTTCACAGGCATGGAGGGGGATCTTACTGCTCAGGGGAAGGTAGGGTGAGGAGCCCAAGGGGCACAGCCCAAGCAGGCCTTAAGGGAGGTAAGCTTAAGGCTCAGGTGAAGGTAGGGCAAGGAACCACAGGGCACAGCCAAAGCAGGCAGGCAGGGATGCATGGAGGTGAGTTAAAGCCCCCCAGGGAAGGTAGGGCATGGAACAAGAGGGAGGCTTAAGGCTCTGGTGAAGGTAGGTCATGGAACAAGGGGGCAAAGCCCAGGCAGTATGACAGGTGGGCAGGGGGGGGGGACTTAAGGCTCCAGGGAAGGTAGGGTGAATAACAGCACAGCCGGGGCAGGCGGGAAGGGAGGGCATTGATCCAGTGGGGAGCTTAATACTCTGGTGAAGGTAGGGCAAGGATCCAGGGGGCACAGCCCAGGCAGGTGTGCAGGAAGTCAGGAAGGGCAGCTTAAGGCTCAGGGGAAGGTGGGGTGAGTATCCATGGGGCACAGCCTGGGCATGAAAAAAAAGAGGGAAGATTAAGGCTCTGGGGAAGGAAGAACATGGAACCAGGGGGTAAGATTAAGCTTCTGGTGAAGGTAGGGAAAGGAACAAGGGAGCACAGTCTGGGCAGGCATGTATCAAGTGGAGCTTAAGGTTCAGGGGAAGGTAGGGCAAGGAACCAGGGGGTATACCCTGGGCAGGCAGGCAGGTAGGGGAACTTAAGGCTTTGTGGAAGTTAGGGTGAGGAACCAGGAGGCAAAGCCCAATCAAGAGGGCAGGGAGGGAGGGAGAGGAGCTTAAGGTTCAGGGGAAGATAGGGGAAGAAAATAGGGGGCACCTGCTGGGCATGCACCTTTATCCATAGACCCATCATCATTCCCAGGTGGTCAGAGCTCAACGGGCAAGCTGGAAGAGTTGTGCTGCCACCGGAGAGTTTAAAGGTAGGCATCTGCCACCTCTGGTAGGCAGAGCTCTGCTGTCCCCCTAGAAGTTTTGTCCGAAACCTTGAACAGGATTTAAAGGTGGGTGGCAAGGAAAAAGAGGGCTCTGCATGGGTGTCAGGGAGGGGAATTTAAAGCTCTGGGGAAGGTGGGGCTTTGACTGCCTAGGTAGGCAGCCAGGGTGGGGAGCATAAGGCTCTGGGCAAGGTAGAATGAGGAAGAAGGGGGCTCTACACAGGTAGGGTGGCCAGGAGGGGAGTTTAAGGCTCCAGGGAAGGTAGGGCAAGGAACCAGGGGGCAAAGCCCAGGTAGGCAGGAGGCAGGTAGGGAGGGCTGCTTAAGGCCCTGGGAAAGGTAGGGCAAGGAACCAGGTCGTTCTCCCCAGGCAGACAGAAGGGGAGCTTAAGGCTCAGGGGATGGTAGGGCGGGGAACCAGGGGGTATACACTGGGCATTCAGGCAGGTAGGGGAGCTTACAGCTCAGGGGAAGGTTGGGTGAGGAACCAGGAGGCACAACCTACGCAGGCATTTAGGGAGGAGAGCCTTAAGGCTCAGGGAAAGGTAGGGCGGGGAACCAGGGGGCACAGCCCAGGCAGCGGAAAGGGGAGTTTAAGGCTCCGGGAAGGTAGGATGAGGAACCATGGGATACAGCCCAGGCAAGCATGCAGGCAAGCTGGGAGGGGAGCTTAAGTCCCCGGGGAAGATAGTGAATAGAACTAGGGGTAACATCACATGCAGGCGGACTTGGAGGGGAGCTTAAGGCTCAGGGAAAGGTACTGGGCACTGCCAGAGGCTGAACTGTATCTACTCCCAAGAACCAGAGAGGGATATGTCAGCTACTTGCATATAGAGCAGGGGAGGCTTAAGTCTGCATTTCCTTGGTGGGGCAGAGAGGTAACAGGTGGCTCTCCCCAGGCAAACAGGAAGGGGAGCTTAAGGCTCAGGTGATGGTAGGGTGAGGAACCAGGGGGCACAGCCCAGGCAGGGATGGGAGCTTAAGGCTCCAGGGAAGGTAGGGCGAAGAACCAGGGGGCACAGTGCAGGCAGAGAGGGGAGCTTAAAGATCAGGGGAAAAGGAGGGTGAGGAAACAGGGGGCACATCAAAGGGAGGCAGGAAGGTTAACTTAAGGCTCCGTGGAAGTTTGGGCATGGAACCAGGGGGCAATTCCCAGACAGGGAGCTCCTAGAAAGTTAGAGGGAGAACCAGGTGGCTCTCTCCAGGCAGAGCTGGGGGCATAAAGCACAGACCCTTGGGGAAGTCAGGGGGAGAACTAGGCAACTCTCTCCTGTTGCAGCTGGGTGGGGGGGTTTAATGCCCCAGGCTCCAGGTAAGTTAGTTGGAGAACCAGGCGGCTCTCCCAAGGCACAGCTGGGTGGCTTAAGGCACAAGGCTCTGGGGAAGTCAGGGAAAGAACCAGGCGGCTCTCCCCAGGTGAAGCTGGGGGCTTAAGGCATAAGGCTTTTTGGAAGTCAGAAGGAAAACCAGGCAGCTCTCCCCAGAGGCAGATGGGGGCTAAAGGCCCCAAATTATTTCTAAGCCACCATCATTGCTTGTTTGAGACCAGTTCCGAAGTCACCTCTGCAAATCCGTCAAGGCAAAGCTACACAGAAACAAGACAAGGCAAGCAGTGATTCCTGGGGGTTGTACACCAATCCAGCAACCATTAGATGTCTCCATGAACAAACTTTTCAAAACCCATATAAAAATTATTGGAACACATGGATGGAATCAGGCAAATAGCAACTAACATGAGAGGGTGCTTTGAGGGGCCCATTTTATAGCTTTGTAGCCCAATGGGTAAAAGGAAAGTATACCTAGAGAAGTGATCATCAAGTTATTAAAAAAAGTGTGGCATATCCAGTTCCAGGCAGATAGTTCCACTCTGATACAAGGTGAGCTGATGATAAATGAGCATAATTTGGTTGGATTCTTTAATAAATAAATATTGTTGTTACTTGAATAAGTAAAAATATTTCTAGACTGTAAATTGCACCCCAGCACCTTACAGGTTTATAGATATTAAATATGTGATGTATAAACATACGGTTCATTGCTGGCACCTTTAACCAGGGACCCCTCAGACGTGGGTCCGCATGGAAGTGACCATTATATCATGTTCCTTATTGGGCCACCGGGGGGAAACTTTAAATAGGTAGGTGTCATCCAACCACCTTTACCCAGGGACCCCTAACCATTCCCGGGTGGCAGAAGGGACGTGAGCCCACATGGAAGTGACCCTTATATTATATAACTTGTTGGGCCAACAGGGGGCACTTTAAAGGGGTGGTTTCATCCATTTATCTTTACCCAGGGACCCCTCACCATTCCCAGGTAACAGATGGGAAGTAAGCCCCCTTGAAGTACTGTGCAGCCATAGGATGGTGCATCATCCAGATACCCTAAAAGTGGGACAGTTGCCACTTCCCATGACTCACAGGAAAAGTTGCAGAAGGGAGGTGAGCTTAAGGTTCTGGGAAAGGTAGTGCATGGAACAAGGGGTCTGGCCTGGTAGGCAGGGAGGGTATCTTAAGGCTCTGGTGGAAGGTAGGCCATGGAACCAGGGGGCTCTGCCCAGTTAGGCAGGTTAGCTTAAGGCTCTGGGAAAGGTAGGGCAAGGAAGCAGGGGGCTCTGCCCAGGTAGGAAGACAGGGAGGGGAGCTTAAAGTGAAGGTAAACTTTGGTGAATGAAAGCCCGTTTTTAAAAAATACTATTAAAAACTGGGCACTTTCATTCATCAAAGTTTACAAAGTAGCCGTTTTGATGAAAAACGTACCTTTTTTTTCTTTTCACAGCCAGAGCAGCTTCCCCCTCCTGGAAATACTCTCTTCACACGTCAGCAATGACTAATCCGGCTTCCTCCAATCACGGATTTCCCTCCAGGGAAGTCATTGCCTGAGGCCATGCTGTGATTGGAGGAAGCCCGGATTAGTCATTGCTGACGTGTGATGAGAGGATTTCCAGGAGGGGGAAGCTGCTCTGGCTGTGAAAAGAAAAAAAGGTAAGTTTTTAATCAAAACGGCTGCTTTGTAAACTTTGATGACTGAAAGTGCCCCTGTTTTTAATAGTATTTTTAAAAAACGGGCTTTCATTCATCAAAGTTTACCTTCACTTTAAGGATCAGGAGAAGGTAGGGCGAGGAACCAGGGGTCACAGGTTGGACAGACAGGCAGGGAGTTGAGCTGAAGGCTCTGGTGAAGGTAGGGCATGGAACAAGGGGATACATGACAGGCAGGGAGGTAAGGGACCATAAGGCTCCTTGGAAGGTAGGGTGAGGAACCAGGAGGCACAGCCTGGGCAGGCAGGAAGGGAGGGAAGCTTAAGGCTCTGGAGAAGATAGGGCATTGAACCAGGGGGAGCTTAGGGCTCTGGTGAAGGTAGGGTAATGAACCAAGGGGGCACATCCTGGGCAGGCAGGCAGTGAGGCAGTGGGAGCTTAAGGCTCAGGGGAAGTTAGGGTGAGGAACCAGTGGGCACAGCCTAGACAGGCTGGCAGTGAAGGGAGCTTAAGGCTCCTGGGAAATTAGGGCATGGATCCAGGGGGCACAACCCAGGCAGGCAGGGAGGGGAGCTATAAAGGATACTGAATCCAAATTTTTTTCTTTCGTGATTCAGATAGATTATGCAATTTTAAGCAACTTTCTAATTTTCTTCATTCTCTTGCTATCTTTATTTGAAAAAGAAAGTCCAGGCTCTGGACAGCACTTGTTTATTGGTGCATGAATTTATCCACCAATCAGTAAGAACAACCCAGGTTGTTTACCAAAAATGGGCCGGCATCTAAACTTACATTCTTGTTTTTCAAATAAAGATAGAGAATGAAGAACATTTGCTAACAGAAGTAAATTAGAAAGTTGCTTAAAATTGCATGCTCTATCTGAATCACAAAAGGAAAAATTTGGGTTGAATGTCCCTTTAAGATTATGGGGAAGGTAGGGCATGCAACCAGGGGGCTCTGCCCGGGAAGGCAGGCAGGGAGGGGAGCTTAAGGCTCTGGGAAAAGTAGGGCTAGGAATCAGGGGGCCAATACTGGAGGGTAGAGAGGGGAGATTAAGGTTCAGGGGAAGGTAGGGTGAGGAACCAGGGGGCACTGCCCAGGCAGGCAAGTTGGGATGGGAAATTAAGGCTTTGTTGAAGGTAGGGCAAGAAACCAGGATGCACAGCCCGGGCAGGGAGGCAGGGAGGGAGGGGACCTTGAGACTCTGGGAAAGGTAGTGCATGGAACCAGTGTCTCTGCCTGGGAAAGCAGACAGGCAGGGAGGGGAGGTTAAAGATCCAGGGAATTTAGGGCCAGGAACCAGGGTCAGTTCCCAGGCAGGAAGGGGAGCTTAAGGCTCAGGGTAAGGAAGGGTGAGGAACCAGGGAGGACAGACCAGGAAGGCAGGCAGGCAGGAAGGGGAGCTAAAGGCTCCAGAGAATGTAGGGCATTTAACCAAGGGGGCGAGATTCCAGGGGGCAGTTCCCAGGCAGGTGGGCAGGGAGGCAGGAAGGGGATTTTAAAGCTCATGGTAAGGAAGGTTAGGAACCAGAGAGCACAGACCAGAAAGGCAGGCAGGAAGGAGAGCTAAAGGCTCCAGAGAAGATAGGGCATTGAACCAAGGGGGGAGAGTGTAAGGCTCTATTGAAGGTAGATCATCGAACCATCGGGTATAGCATATGCAGGCAGGAGTGGTGCAGACCTTAAGGCTCAAGGGGAGGTAGGGAGGAAGGGAAGGCAGGCAGGAAGGGGAGCTTAAGGCTCTGGGGAAGGTAGGGTGAGGAACCAAGGAGCACAGCTTAGACTGGCTGCAGGGAGGGGTACTTAAGGCTCAGAGGAAGGTTGAGTGAGGAACAGGGATCACAGCCTGGGAAGGCAGGGAGGGGAGCTTAAGGCTCAGGAGAAGGTAGGGTGAGGAACCAAGTGGCACAGCCCAGACAGGAGGTCAGGGAGGAATCTTAAGGGTCCTTGTAATGTAGGGAATGGATCCAGGTGGCACAGCCCAGTCAGGCAGGGAGAGGAGCTTAAGACTCAGGGGAAGGTAAGGTAAGGAACAAGGGGGCACAGTCCAGGCATGTAGGAAGGCAGGTAAGTTTAAGGCTCTGTTTAAGGTAGGGCATGGAACCAGTAGTGAAGCTTAAGGCTCAGGTGAAGGTAGGGCATGGAACCAGGGGGTGCATCCCATGCAGACAGGGAGGGAGGGGAGCTTCAGACTCAGTGGGCGTTAGGGTGAGGAACCAGGAGGCAAAGCCCAGTCAGGAGGACAGGAAGGCAGGCTGGGGAGTTTAAAGCTCAGGGAAAGGTAGGGCGAGGAACCAGTGAGCATAGCCCAGCCAGGCATGTCGGGAGACAGGGAGGGGAGATTAATGCTCAGGGGAAGGTAGGGTGAGGAGCCCAGGGGGCACAGTCCGGACAGACAGGAAGGGAGGGTAGCTTAAGGCTCAGGTGAAGGTAGGGCAAGGAACCACAGAGCACAGCCAAATCAGACGGGCAGAAGGGGAATGGAGCGGAGCTTAAGGCCCCCAAGAAAGTTAGGGAATGGAACAAGGAGAGGGGTCTTAAGGATATGGTGAAGGTAGGGCATGGAACCAGGGGGCAAAGCCCAGACAGGATTACAGGGAGGCAGGGAGGGGGGCTTAAGGCTCCAGGGAAAGTACGGTGAGGAACAGCACAGTCTGGGCAGGCAGGAAGGGGGGAGCTTAAGGTTCTGGTGAAGGTAGAGCAAGGATCCAGGGGACACAGCTCAGGCAGGTGTGCAGGAAGGCAGGAAGGGCAGCTTAAGGCTCAGGGGAAGGTAGGGTGAGTATACAGGGAGCACAGCCCTCTGCATGCAAGAAGGGAGGGGAGCTTAAGGTTTGGGGAAGGTAGGACATGGAACCAGGGGGGTAGCTTAAGGTTCTAGTGAAGGTAGGGAAAGGAACCAGGGAGCACAGCCTGGGCAGGCATGCAGCAAGGGGAGGTTAAGGCTCAGGGGAAGGTAGGGCAAGGAACCAGGGGGTATTCCCAGGGCCGACAGACAGGGAGAGGAGCTTAAGGCTGTGTGGAAGTTAAGGTGAGGAAACCAGGAGGCAAAGCACAATCAGGAGGGCAGGGAGGAAGGGGAGCTTAAGGCTCAGGGGAAGATAGGGCAAGGAACCAGGGGGCATCGCCTGGACATGCACCTTTATCCATAGACCCCTTATCATTCCCGGGTTGCGAGACTCTCCATGGGCAAGCTGGAAGCGCTGTGTTGCCACCGAAGGAGAGTTTAAAGGTAGGCATCTGCCACCTCGGGTGGCCAGAGCTCTACTGTCCCCCTAGAAGTGTTGTCTGACACCTCGAGCAGGATTTAATGGTGGGTGGCAAGGAAAAAGAGGGATCTACCCTAGTACGGTGCTGAGAGAGGTGTTTAAGGCCCTGGGGAAGGTAGGGCTTGGACTGCGAAGGTAGGCAGCCGGAGGGGGGGGGGCTTAAGGCTCTGGGGAAGGTAGGGCGAGGAAGCAGGGGGCAGGTAGGGAGAGCTGCTTAAGGTCCTGGGATTGGTAGGGCAAGGAACCAGGTCGCTCTCCCCAGGCAGGGGGCATAGTAAAGGCAGTTAGGCAGGCAGGCAGTTTGGGGAGCTTAAGGCTCAGGGGCAGTTAGGGCAAGGAAACAGGGGGCATAGTAAAGGCGGGTGGGCAGGCAGGCAGTATGGGGAGCTTAAGGCTCAGGGAAAGGTAGGGTGAGAAACCAGGGGGCACAGCCCAGGCAATAGTGAGTGGAGCTTAAGACTCCAGGAAGGTAGAACGAGGAACCATGGGATACATCCCAGGCAGGCATGCAGGCAAGCTGGGAGGGGAGCTTAAGGCTCCGGGAAGATAGTGAATAGAACCGGGGGTAACATCCCATGCAGGTGGGCATGGAGGGGAGCATAAGGCTCAGGAAAAGGTACTGGGCAATGCCAGAGGCTGAACTGGGTCTACTCCCTAGGACCAGAGAGGGATATGGCAGCTTCTTGCATATAGTGCAGGGGAGGCTTAAGTCTACATTTCCATGGTGGGGATGGGAGGTACCAGGTGGCTCTCCCCAGGCAGGCAGGGAGGGGAGCTTAAAGGTAGGGTGAGGAACCAGGGGGCAAAGCCCAGGCAGCAAGAATGGGAGCTTAAGGCTCCGGGGAAGTTATGGCAAGGAACCAGGGGGCACAGTGCAGGCAGGTGGGCAGGCAGGGAGGGGAGCTAAAAGCTCAGGGGAAAAGGAGGGTGAGGAAAATGGAGGCACAGTCCAGACAGGCAGGCAGGCAGGAAGGTTAGCTTAAGGCTCCAGGGAAGGTAAGACATGGAACATGGTCTCTTCCCAGTTAGGCAGACAGGGAGCTCCTGGAAAATTAGGGGGAGAACTAGGCATAAAGCACAAAGCCTTGCGGAAGTCAGGGGGAGAACTAGGCAGCTCTCTCCTGGTGCAGGCTGGGGGGGGGGTTAATGCCCCAGACTCCAGGTAAGTTAGTGGGAGAACCAGGCGGCTCTCCCAAGGCACAACTGGGTGGCTTTAAGGCACAAGGCTCTGGGGAAGTCAGGGAAAGAACCAGACGGCTCTTCCCAGGTGAAGATAGGGGGCTTAAGGCATAAGGCTCTGTGGAAGCCAGAAGGAGAACCAGGCAGCTCTCCCCAGGCACAGATGGGCTCTATGGAAGTCAGGGGGAGAACTAGATGGCTCTTCCCAGGCTTACGGCTCCTTGGAAGTTATAGGGAGAACTATGCTGGGTAACAGCACAGTGGAATTTTCTGGTAACCATATTATGAAAACAACAGGGCACATGAAACAACACTTTACTGTTGTCTTGGCAAGTTTGGCAGATGGGACAAAGCTAACACTAATGGTAATCTTTAAAAGAAAGACTAAGCCAAAGGATGAATGAGGCACTCACCCATGTTTGGGTATATGTAGTTTAGCTCAAACGACCCCAAAGTATTTCTAAACCACCATTATTGCTTGTTTGAGACCATTTCCAAAGATATCTCTGAAAATCCGTCAAGGCAAAGCTAAACAGAAACAAGACAAGGCAAGCAGTGATTCCTGGGGATTGTACATCAATCCTGCAACCATTAGATGTCTCCATGAACAAACCTTTCAAAGCCCATATAAAAAAAATCTGGAACACATGGATGGAATCCGGAAAATAGCAACTAAGATGAGAGGGTGTTTTGAGGCGCCCATTTTATAGCCTTGTAGCCAAATGGGTAAAAGATGCATAGGAAAGTATACCTAGAGAAGTGATCATAGAGTTATTAAAAAAGTGTGGCATAGGGGGGTGGAGCCGGCTGGAGAAGAACATGGCCGCAAGTAAGTGAAGCTCCGACATCAACCACATGTCAGGGTTTTTTTCCCTGTTGTTTGCCATGTGCCCCTGGCAGCCATTTTGCCCACCTCTCTTCCTGACTATGGTGCATTGTGGGGGGATGCTGCTCATTTCCTACACTTCCTTTTATGGTCAGACTGGTGTGCATCATCCATGTGAGACAGGATGCAGTCTCAGAATTGCGATGTCATCACTTATTATTTAAAGGGCCTCTGTTCAGTATGCTTTGCCTTTGCGTTGTCTCAAACCTGTTTGTGAGAGTTACTGTGTATTACCTGGCTGCCTGACGTCCTTCCTGGTTCCTGATCCCTGGCTTGTTCCTGACTCTGCTGTTTTCCTTGTTCCTGATTCCGGCTTGTCTGACTATTCGCTTTGGCTCCTGACTCGGTTCGTCTGTCTACCAGCTCTGGTTTTGACCCCTGGCTTGTTATTTGACTTGTGGACTTTTTATTATTTTTTGCTATTAATAAAGGTGTGATTATTTTTGCACTTCTCGCCTCAATCTGATTCCTGGCACCCTGACATTACGCAAAGGCCATGAATCCTGATGGTGCTAATAATCCACCTTTACCTGCCATCATTTCCAGGATGGATGAACAGGATCACCGCTTGGATCAATTTTCACTAGCCCTGCAAACCCTGCTGACTCGCACTGCACATTTGAACCAAAGTTTCCCGCAAGTTATGGCTGCTCCTGTTTCCGCTGCTGCACCTATGCCTACCAGGAGCATGTCCAGTTCTGCACCTCTACCTCAGCGATATGGAGGTGATCCTATTCAGTGCAGAGGGTTTTTGAACCAGGTGGGCATTTACTTTGAGATGTTACCTCAGGCGTTTCCCTCTGACAGAGCTAAGGTGGGATTTCTCATCTCGTTGCTCTCTGACACAGCTCTTGCCTGGGCTAATCCCTTGTGGGAGACTAATAAACCTGTGATGTCTAATTACCCTGAATTTGTGGCATCCTTTCGAAGGGTATTTGATGTTCCGGCTCGCTCCTCCTCTGCTGCTAAACTACTCATGTCCATTCAGCAAGGTACAAGATCTGTTGCTCAGTATGCTATTGAGTTCCGTACGCTTGCCGCAGAGGTAGGTTGGAACAATGAAGCCCTTGTTGCCACCTTCTTTCATGGGCTCTCTGATGCGATTAAAGATGAAGTTGCTGCCAGAGATTTACCAGAGGATCTCGAGGCATTGGTTTCTTTTTTTGATCCTAATTGACATCAGACTCAGAGAGAGGCCCTCTTTCAAGGAGCGCTTGCGGAAGCCTCCTGTTCCGTTGTCTCCTACATGTTCATTCCCACCCATGCCTCCCTTTCCTGCCATGCCTCCTGGTCCCGAGTCACCAGGTACTGCTGAGCCAATGCAGTTGGGATTAACGCATCTCTCCGCGGCGGAGAGGTCCTTTAGGAGGAGGGAGGGGCTCTGCCTCTATTGTGGGTTACAGGGCTACCTTTTGATGTCTTGTCCTACACAGCCGGGAAATGCTCACACCTAAGGTCCTATTGGGGGCAGACCTTGGGTGGTTTATCCTCGTCCCTGGAACCGCTTAAGGAGAAACCTTTTGTCACGGTTGTCTTTTCCTGGGTGGACTCCTCCATAGTCACTCAGGCTCTTGTTCACTCCGGTGCTGCGGGCTATTTCATTGACAGTGCTTTTGTATCAAAGCACTACATTCCTGTTTTGCCTCGGTCCATTCCGCTTGCTATTGAGGCCATTGATGGCAGGCCCCTTCAGCCCACACTCGTTACTCACGAAACTGCTCCGTTGTCCATGGCTGTTGGGGCTCTCCATTTTGAAACCCTCCAGTTCCAGGTGATTAACTCTCCGCATTTTCCAGTTGTTCTGGGTTATCCCTGGCTCTAAAAGCACAATCCCAGTCTCGACTGGTGCAGGTCTGAAATTTTGTCGTGGTCCCTGCAATGTATTTCCACTTGTCTTCGGAAACCAGTTAAAGTCTTGTGCAGTTCTTCAGTATCTCAATTGCCAGAGGAGTACAGAGAGTTCCTAGACGTGTTTGACTAGGTGCGTGCCGGTATGTTGCCTCCTCACCGGTCTTACGATTGTGCCATAGACCTGCTAACCGGAGCCATTCCTCCTCGGGGCCGGGTGTACCCTCTGTCTGTTGCAGAGAATTGTGCTATGAAGGAGTATGTTGCTGATGCTCTGTCACAGGGAATCATCCGCAAATCCTGCTCTCCTGCAGGGGCTGGCTTCTTCTTTGTGAAGAAAAAGGGTGGCGAGTTAAGACAATGTATTGATTATAGGGGTCTTAATCGTCTTACCATTAAGAATGCTTACCCTATTCCGCTCATTATGGAACTCTTTGACCACCTCAAGGGAGCTACGGTCTTTACTAAACTTGATTTGAGAGGAGTGTACAATCTCGTTAGGATTAAGGAGGGTAACGAATGGAAAACAGCATTTAACACCAGGAGCGGGCATATGAGTATCTTGTTATGCCCTTTGGCCTATGTAATGCTCCTGCTGTTTTTCAGGAATTGAGATATGTGTGTTGTGGTGTACTTAGACGACATCCTCATACACTCACCCACACTTGAGGCTCATCGTTCTGATGTTACACAGGTTCTTCAGAGACTACGTGAGAACGGTCTGTTTTGTAAACTCGAGAAATGTGAGTTCCATCAGATTCAAGTAACCTTCCTAGGTTATGTTATCTCTGTTGCAGAGTTCTCCATGGATCCTGACAAGTTATCTGCAGTTCTACAGTGGCCTTCAGTCAATTCAAGGTTTTTTGGGGTTCGCCAATTACTATAGAAAGTTTATTAAAAAACTTTTCTTCCTTGGTCAAACCTATCACAGACATGACCAGTAAAGAGAATGATCCACTCCATTGGTCACCTACTGCCATTAAGGCCTTTGACAGTCTTAAGACTGCCTTTGCTGGCGTTCGAGTTCTGGCTCATCCTAACCCTTTCCTGCCTTTCGTTCTTCAGGTCGATGCGTCTGAGACTGTAGTAGGTGCCCTCTTGTCTCAACGTCCTACGCCTGACGGTTCCTTGCATCCGTGTGGTTTCTTCTCTAAGAAATTGTCTCCAGCGGAGTGCAATTATGAAATTGGCGACAGGGAATTACTGGCCATATTTTTGGCACTCAAAAAATGGAGGCATCTTCTCGAGGGTACTAGCGTGCCAGTGCTCATTCTTGCTGACCACAAGAATTTAACTTATCTATCTGAAGCAAAATGTTTATCACCCCGACAGGCCAGATGGCGCTATTTTTGTCTCGGTTTAATTATGTGGTCTCCTACCTGCCTGGTAGTAAGAATGTTAGGGCTGATGCCCTCTCTCGACAATTTTCGCCTCTGTCCAAGGAGGAGTCTGTACCTACTCCTGTTATACCTCCTGACCATATTTTGGCTACCGTACATACTAATTTGACTTCTCCCTTAATTCTGATATTGCTGCGTATGTTGCCTCCTGTTTGTGCACAGAATATGACTCCTCGACGTCTTCCTGTGGGTCTTCTGCAACCTATTGCTAATGGTGAGCGTCCTTGGACACATCTTTCCATGGACTTCATTGTTGAGCTCCTTGTTTCCAATGGCAATACTGTTATCCTTATGGTGGTTGACCGTTTTTCTAAAATGTCACATTGCACTCCCTTGATGAAGCTGCCTACCGCTAAGGAGCTTGCTTCAATTTTTGCCCGGGAGGTCTTTCGTTTACATGGGTTACCCAAGGAGATAGGGTCGGACCGGGGTAGCCAGTTTGTCTCCAGATTTTGGCGTTCCTTTTGTGCTCAAATGGGGATCCAGCTTTCCTTCTCCTCGCATATCACCCTCAATCCAATGGGGCTGCGGAACGGTCTAATCAAGCTCTGGAACAGTTCCTCCGTTGCTATGTCTCAGATCACCACAATAATTGGTCTGAACTGTTACCTTGGGCAGAGTTTGCTCGTAATAGTGCTATTAATGCTTCCTCCAAGTTGTCCCCATTCATGGCAAATTATGGGTCTCAACCATCCTTGTTGCCCAATTCATTCATGTCTCAGGGTATTCCGGCTTTGGAGGAGCATCTCTGGCAACTCCGTTCCACGTGGGTGCAGATTCAGGATTGCCTTCATCGTTATATGCAGCACCAAAAGTTCCAGGCTGATCTTCCTACCAGGTTGGTGAGAGAGTTTGGCTGTCCTCCCGCAACTTGAACCTTTGTGTGCCTTCCAATAAATTGGCTTCCCATTATGTTGGTCCTTTTCGAATACTCTGACGGGTTATTCCTGTGGCCTACGCTCTTGACCTTCCTCCTGCTATGCGCATCACCAATGTTTTTCATGTCTCCCTCTTGAAACCATTGGTTTGTAATCGGTTTACCACTGTGTTGCCTCGTCCCCGTCCTATCTTTGTTGACAACTGTTACAGAGGCATTAGTTATTTTGTTGTGAAGAGCTTATTTCCCAGCAGCAATGCCTGAACCAGCAAGCCAGCGCCTAAGAAGGGCTCCAAGAAAACCGTAACAAGTATCATTTCATAAAGAGTTAACTCTTTTTTTTCAGCTTTTAGAAACTATTGTCTAATCACCTCTGGAGCCAGACTGCTAATTGATAAGATGAACTTGTAAACTTGTTATCTTAAGTACTGTAATCCTATTGTGGCCTGTCAAAGGACAGTGCTCTCTATCTAAATGTGTGATGGGGGATTTTGTGCTTCCCCCCCTCTCCCCCTGGGAGTGCCCTGTGTGCATGTAACCTTAATAAAAAGCAGGCTGGGCATCCCAGTCCTGAGTTCTTGTTTGACCCTCAATCGCAGCGTTGACTCGTTTTTGTGGGCAGAAGGGTATCCTAGCTGTACTGCAGCTAAGGGAGATTATTCTATATTTGCGAGACTCATATAGAATACTATGGAAAGCAGCTTCTCCCCTCTTTAGCAATAGGGATCCAGGCTACTAAGCGGTCCATCTCTCAGCGAGACTAAGGGTAACCGTAACATTTGGCGGCAGCGGCGGGATTTTCCTGGATTTCCTAGGAGAGGTACAGAACGGATGGAGAGCGCTTACGAAAAATTGAAGCGTACAACCCTAAAGGATTTACTTGAAAGCAGAGGGGGGTACGCCAGCAACCGGCCGAGGAGAGAGCTGATCGCAGAATTGACCGAACTGGATCAGAGCTTCACAATGGCGGAAACACCGACCACGATTAGTGACGAAAAAACCAGGATTGTTCGGGAAAGGCTCTCATTATACGGGCCGAACCCCTCCATGGAATTGGTACAGCAGTTGATGGCGGAGGCGGACGAGGATATACGAGAGACTCGAGCCCACGAACTCAACCTAGCGAACGCACACCGCAATGCTGAAGCCCCGCAGGTAATCATCCCTGTCGAAAATGCTGGGAGGCCCAAGATACCCTATGCAGCATTTCGACCCTTCCTAGAGAGCGAGACAGGGATTGATGAATATTTGGCGGACTTCGAAAGGCAATGTGCCCTGCACCAGATTCCCAACAGAGAGTGGCCCACGATATTGTCTGGGAAACTATCCGGGCGAGCCCTGGAAGCCTTTCGTACTCTGGGTGCTGAGGAAGTGACACAGTATGAGCTAGTTAAGGAGACACTGTTGCGACGGTACGCTGTAACTCCGGACACGTATCGCCGACAGTTTCGGGGCACGGAAAAGAAGCCTAACGATACCCATATGGAATGGGCGCACCGAATGCGGAGAGCGACAAATCACTGGCTGAGCGGAAGTAAAGCGGTGACTGGGGAGGAAATTTTACAATTGTTTCTCTTAGAACATTTTTATAATGGCATGGAACAGCAAGGGAAGGAATGGCTGCGAGACAGGCGGCCTTCTACCTTAGAAGAAGCAGCCAAATTGGCCGATGAACATTATGACTCCCGTCTTCACGAACCCATGAACTACCGAGCTCCAGCACGGGTCGAACCCAGAGAGGTTTACCGTGCACCCCCTCGTGCTGAATTCCGAGCCCCGGTGCTCACCGGGCCCGTCCGACACTCAGGACCACCCAATAACAGCTCTGAGCGTCCCAGACCGACTTGCCACCGATGCAAGCAACCAGGGCATTTCATGGCTAGCTGCCCCCTTAATACGCACCAGACACCCAGGAATTACAATTACCCCTCTGGGTCCTATCGTCCGGCCCGGGCCCTCTGTGTTAACCAAGAGGCCCCTATGGAGGGATATGTGGGGCCACTTCACGAGGCAGACCCTGTATATGCTGCCTCAGATAACCGCCAGCACCATCGGCAGAGGGTATGGCTCGAGGGGCGATCTACCGAGGGATTGCGAGACACAGGGGCTACTATCACGCTGGTACAGAGTCATTTGGTGCCAGAGCACAAGCGATCCGGACAGACTGTGGCCGTTAGAGTGGCGGGGGGGGATGTGTACAAAATTCCAACAGCTAAAGTGCATCTTGATTGGGGAGCGGGAAAGGGGGCTGTGAACGTGGGCCTAATGGATAATTTACCTGCCGAAGTACTACTGGGCAACGATTTGGGCCCCATGACTTCTGCCTATGCTCCAGTATGCAACAACGAGGCGGACCCAGTGACTACACGGGCCCAAGCCCGGACGGAGCGAGAGCTCTCACCAGTGCGGGAGACACAGGTAAGACCTACCCCGACCTTGCCTGACAGGTTAGGCCCCATACCCTGGGACACCCCAGATGCTTTCGAGGCAGAGTCTAAGACTGACCCGACCTTACAAAAGTACCGGGAACGAGCAGAGACCGGAGGGGGCGGGGCAGATAACGAAACATTCTTATGGGAAAAAGGGAAACTATACCGCTGGACAGAGAAAAGGGGACAGCGTAGGCGACAGCTGGTAGTGCCCCACAAATACCGTCAAGAAATCCTCAAAATAGGCCACGACATCCCCTTAGCAGGCCACCTAGCCGTTACCCGTACCCTACACCGCATTACTCACACGTTCTTTTGGCCAGGGGTGCACGCTGACGTTAGAACTTACTGTAACACCTGCGATGTGTGTCAACGAGTAGGAAGGCGAGGCGATCACCCTAAAGCCCAGCTAGTAAATATGCCCATTGTAGAGGAACCCTTCAGCCGGGTTGCTATTGACCTAGTGGGACCACTGGCTACCCCTAGTCCCTCCGGTAAACGATACATTCTTACCGTAGTGGACTACGCTACCAGGTACCCAGAGGCTGTCGCCCTATCCAACATACAAGCGGATACGGTAGCGAATGCACTAGTACAGGTGTTCTCCCGGGTAGGATTTCCAAAAGAAATCCTATCCGACCGAGGCACCCAATTTACGGCTGAATTGACCCAACAACTCTGGCAGGTTTGTAAAATTAAGTCCCTCCTGAGCTCCCCATACCACCCCCAGACGAACGGGCTGTGTGAGAGGTTCAATGGGACCCTCAAGCAAATGCTCAAGACGTTCACTCAGGAATACCGAGACTGGGAACGCTTCCTGCCACACCTCCTATTTGCTTATCGGGAGGTGCCCCAGGAAACGACAGGGTTCTCTCCCTTCGAGTTGCTCTACGGAAGAAAGGTACGGGGACCCCTAAACCTGATCCGGGAGCACTGGGAGGGAGAGATGGAGGCTGACGGTGTCCCCATTGTGCCATACGTGCTGGAACTCAGGGACCGAATGGAGCAATTAGCCAAATCCGTGCGGGCTAATCTCCAGTTGGCCCAGAGAAGACAGAAAGTATGGTACGATCGGGGGGCCCGAAAGAGAATCTTCACCATAGGACAAAAGGTGTTAGTACTTAAGCCGGTGAAGACAGACAAATTGCAGGCGTCCTGGCAGGGTCCCTACCAGATCGTAGAGAAAAGGGGAGACACCACTTATGTGATAGCTAGCTGCCACGACAACAATCTTAGAAAGACATTCCATGTAAACATGCTCAAGGAATATTTTGAGCGACCAGAGAACGTGACGGCCGTATGTTGTTCCCCTCAGGAAGACCCCGACAGTTTACCCATTCCAGACCTATTAGAAAAGAGCCTCCCCACAGGTATAGTGGCGCAGGTTCAGATAGGGGACCGACTTAGCCCCACTGAAAGGGAGCAGCTCAACCAACTCCTCCAGTCCAAACACCTCACCTTCTCCCCGAAGCCAGGGTACACTACTTTAACCACCCACCAGGTAGATACTCCGGGACAAGCTCCCTTGCGCCAGGCTCCGTACCGAATCCCCGAAGCAGTTAGGACAGGAATGAAGAAGGAGATCGATGAGATGCTCCAGCTCAGGGTAATTGAGCCCTCCGATAGTCCCTGGGCCTCCCCAGTTGTCTTGGTGCCCAAGAAAGATGGGACCACCCGGTTCTGCGTAGACTATCGGAGGCTCAATGAAAATACCGTGACGGACGCTTACCCTATGCCCAGGGTAGACGAGCTACTCGATCGTATAGCCAGGGGAAATTACCTGACCACTATTGACCTCTGCAAAGGTTACTGGCAGATTCCCCTGGCCCCGGAGGCTATCCCCAAGTCGGCATTCGTCACCCCATTCGGCTTATATCAGTTTAGGGTAATGCCGTTTGGGATGAAGAATGCCCCAGCTACATTCCAGCGCTTGGTGGATAGGCTCCTGGATGGCTTCCAGAGTTTTGCTTGCGCCTACCTGGACGACATAGCGATCCACAGTGAGTCCTGGGAGGACCACTTAGCTCATGTGGGAATGGTTCTGGATCAGATCCGGGCTGCTGGCCTGACTCTGAAGCCAGAAAAATGCCACTTTGGGATGGCCGAGGTACAGTACCTGGGTCACCGGGTGGGGTGTGGAAAGCAGCGACCAGAGCCGGCCAAAATAGAAGCTGTCGCCAATTGGCCCACCCCCATCACTAAGACTCAGGTCCTAGCCTTCCTGGGCACGGCAGGGTACTATAGACGGTTCGTACCAGACTACAGCACACTTGCCAAACCCCTGACTGACTTGACCAAGAAGAACTTACCTCGACAGGTCCTGTGGTCTCCCCACTGTGAAACGGCTTTCCAGGCTCTCAAAAATGCTCTAATTAACGCTCCTGTCTTGGCGGCCCCAGCCCTTAACAAACGTTTTATCGTCCATACAGATGCTTCCATGTTCGGGCTGGGAGCCGTCCTCAGCCAAGTAGGCGAAGATGGAGGGGAGCATCCAGTTGCCTACATCAGCCGGAAGCTCCTGCCCCGCGAAGTCAGCTATGCAGCGGTCGAAAAGGAGTGTTTGGCTTTGGTGTGGGCATTAAAGAAATTGACTCCCTATTTATATGGTCAGGAGTTCACTCTGGTCACCGACCATAACCCGTTGGTGTGGCTGAACCGGGTCTCTGGAGATAACGGCAGGCTATTACGTTGGAGCTTATCGTTGCAACCCTTCAATTTCACCATTACTTACAGACCTGGGAAACAGAATGGCAACGCCGACGGGTTGTCCAGACAAACCGACCTCAGCCCCGCATAACCAGCGGTCTGGACAGCCTTAGTCTGCCCCGAAAAGGGGTCAGACCGTGTCTGCCAGAGTGTTCCACAGAAAGGGAGCACTGTTACAGAGGCATTAGTTATTTTGTTGTGAAGAGCTTATTTCCCAGCAGCAATGCCTGAACCAGCAAGCCAGCGCCTAAGAAGGGCTCCAAGAAAACCGTAACAAGTATCATTTCATAAAGAGTTAACTCTTTTTTTTCAGCTTTTAGAAACTATTGTCTAATCACCTCTGGAGCCAGACTGCTAATTGATAAGATGAACTTGTAAACTTGTTATCTTAAGTACTGTAATCCTATTGTGGCCTGTCAAAGGACAGTGCTCTCTATCTAAATGTGTGATGGGGGATTTTGTGCTTCCCCCCCTCTCCCCCTGGGAGTGCCCTGTGTGCATGTAACCTTAATAAAAAGCAGGCTGGGCATCCCAGTCCTGAGTTCTTGTTTGACCCTCAATCGCAGCGTTGACTCGTTTTTGTGGGCAGAAGGGTATCCTAGCTGTACTGCAGCTAAGGGAGATTATTCTATATTTGCGAGACTCATATAGAATACTATGGAAAGCAGCTTCTCCCCTCTTTAGCAATAGGGATCCAGGCTACTAAGCGGTCCATCTCTCAGCGAGACTAAGGGTAACCGTAACAACAACCATGAGGAGTATGAAGTCAGCAGAATTATTGACTCTCGTATGTCCAGGGGCTGTGTACAGTATTTGGTTCACTGGATGGGCTACGGTACGGAGGTGTGTTCTTGGGTTCCCTCTTCTGATGTTCATGCTCCCGCCCTCCTCTGTGCCTTCCATGCCCATTTCCCCAATAAGCCTTTTGTCCTCCCGTGGGGGAGGGGTCATTGAGGGGAGGGTACTGTCAGGGTTTTTTCCCTGTTGTTTGCCATGTGCTGCTGGCATACATTTTACCCACCTCTCTTCCTGACTATGGTGCATTGTGGGGGATGCTGCTCATTTCCTACACTTCCTTTTATGGCCAGACTGGTGTGCATCATCCATGTGAGACAGGATGCATTCTCAGAATTGTGATGTCATCACTTATTATTTAAAGGGCCTCTGTTCAGTATTCTTTGCCTTTGCGTTGTCTCAGACCTGTTTGTGAGAGTTCCTGTGTATTACCTAGCTGCCTGACGTCCTTCCTGGTTCCTGATCCCTGGCTTGTTCCTGACTCTGCTGTTTTCCTTGTTCCTGATTCCGGCTCGTCTGACTATTCGCTTTGGCTCCTGACTCGGCTCGTCTGACTACCAGCTCTGGTTTTGACTCCTGGCTTGTTATTTGACTTGTGGACTTTTTATTATTTTTTGCTATTAATAAAGGTGTGATTATTTTTGCACTTCTGTTCTCAGTCTGATTCCTGGCACCCTGACACCACACTGATGCACTACATTATAGGGAGTTAAAGAGCCACAAGCAGTCATAAAAAGCTGAGTTACATGTCCTGAAAACCAAAGGAGGCAGCTTGGAAGTTGAGAACGATGCGATAGACGGCAGGAGAACTTACTAAATGAAAGACTATCACTGAGGCCTATTAGAGGCGGCCACGCTACACGCAGCATATACCAACTGACGGCGGAGTAAATCCATCACAACCTACAAGCAGCAATCACCAACAGAGGCTTGGAAAGCTTTACAGAAGGTGAGACAACCACACCTTAATAGCGGACAAAGGGCTGCAGTGTGAACACACGGAGCAGAGAGAAAACAACAGAAGGTGTGGCCCGTTGCAGGCGGGACGATAGTCACTGGACATTGACTAGCACCTAGGGAGTCTCTCAGGCACACCATAGCGGGATAACAGCTACGATAATCCTCTCTACCATAACCCTATTAGAGGGCCCCTCACAGCAGTAACAAAGGAACGAATCCCCTGGGGATAAAGCACTATGGTACCAATAGGGACATTTACAAGAGCACCTACCCTACTTTAAAACCAGGACACATATTATCCCACTGTTTTAAAATGGCAGCAAGGAAGCAGTCAAGGTCAGAGAAGACACAGAGGCCCACAACTCCAGGGGGGAAAGTTAAATTCGTTCTTTAAACCATTTGATAGTGTGAATCCCACAACAACAGAAACCCCACTGTTTGAAGCCTCAGGCGCTGCAGAGCACTCTGAAGACCCCACTCCTATAACTAGAGCTGATCTCAGCCTGCTGCCCACCAAGGATGACCTTAACTCATTCATGACACAAATTTGCAAAATAATAAAGGACGGCCTAGCAGAGGTCAAAAGGGACATCAATGCTCTGGGTCACAGGGTACTCCAGCTAGAAGATCAGGCAGAAGAAACTGCAAAAACCACAGATGACATGACTCTAGCATTACAACAACAGAACACACCAATACTGGAGCTACAGTCACAAGTAGAAGATCTCGACAATAGAGGGCGCAATCAAAATCTGAGAATCAGGGAGTCCCTGAACAGATCTTACCACCACAAATACCATCCTATCTGCAGAATTTATTTACATTCATAAGTCCTGTGTTGCCACAAATTTGTGGACAAAGAAAGAATACTGCTAGCAAAAAGGAAGAAATCTCCGGTTAAATTTGGCGAGGACTCTCTCAAGATCTTTGCGGACCTTAGCCCATTAACACTTGCAAAGCGGAAAGAGGCAAGATACCTCACTCTACATTTGACAGACCTGTAAATCCCTTACAGGTGGGGCTTCCCCTTTGCCATTAAAGTTACTAAAGATGATAAAATCTTCACATACAAAGACCCAGAGGACTTGGAATTATTCTGCAAACAACTGGATATTCCACAACCGTCATTGCCCTCAATACGGGACCTTACAACTGGCAAACCGGCAAAGAAAAACCTTCCAAAGACCAGCCAGCAATCAGAGTGTGCAACGATGCCAAAAAGGAGGAAAAATACAACAACTGCCACGCAATCCCTGGCGAGAGAGGACTTAGACCCAACATGAGAGCCCTTCCCCAAAATGAAAGCAGGAAAGTATTCTGCTTAAGACTGGTATGAAAAATGGTTTGACATAACCATCGACCTATGCTTATATAAATATATAAGTGACTAGAAGTCCTTTTGAAGCTCAACAGCACCCCCCTTCCCCCTACCTAAATAAGTCGTTAATTACAGCATCAAGAGTGGTACGGCATGTTAATTGCCTTACACCCCCCTTTTTTCCATTACTCACTGGTAACCCACGGCCTACTCCCCTCATGTGATGAATACACATCGCACAATGTGTTGTTTGAAGTGTTATTGCCTGATGTATTATAGTTTGATTTTTAATTTATGTTTTTTAATCTTCTATTGCAGTACTGATACTATTGTTGATACTTTCATGCTCGCCTACACTAAACCTACAAAGAGGACCACAGACCGTCTCCTTACAGCATTTTTCTACCTCTGTCCTTTTCCTCTCTATAAGGGACCTCAAATCCAACCACTCAAGAGTCGTCTAGGGCTAAGACTACATATTACATCATCACCCACCCACACACATGGCTAACCCCTTAGTGAGCATCGTGTCTCAGAACACGAAAAGCTTTAATTCTCCTATGAAGAGAGCAATAGCCCTCCGCAGCCTATCTAAATACAAAGATTCAATTATATTTCTCCAAGAAACTCATTTTGTGAGGGATGCAGAACCCAAATTCCTCTCCAAAGACTTTACAATAGGTTTCTACAGTTCAGATAGCGTTAAGAAAAATGGGGTATGTACCCTATTACATAAAAACATACAATTCCATCTGCACAAAAAGGTGACAGACACTGAGGGCAGAATATTGATCTTGACGGGGCTAATGTTCCACAGACCAGTGACTTTAGTAAATGTGTATGCTCCCAATAGTAATAAGGCAAAAGTATTTCAGAACTTGCAAAAGTTAGTATTAGAGCACAAAATGGGAACACAAATTCTGGTGGGCGACTTGAATGTTACCTTAGACCCTATTCTAGACGCCTCCTCAAGTAGACCTACAACACAAACAAGACCACCTAATACTGTGTTCAAATGTCTAGAGCACTTAGGTTTGATAGATACATAGAGGGTACGACACCCGACACAACAAAACTACACCTTCTTCTCCCACCTATGGTTGTTATACACTAGGATTGATTATGTTTTGATTGATAGAAACCATCTTTCATTACTCAAAGACTCTGACATCCAACCGACTCCCTGGTCAGACCACTCACTGACAAGTGCTCAGTTATAATGGCCAAACCACCCGGTCATCCCATTTATATGGAAGATGGCCGATTCCTTGTTACACCACCCACACACGTCGGAGGCAATAGCAAAATCCATAAAAACATAGTAACATAGTAGATGAGGTTGAAAAAAGACCGGAGTCCATTGAGTTCAACCTATACAAATCTAAAATATCTACAAAAAGCTCCAGTTAAGCTTAAATAATCCCACTAAAAGGTGACCCATTTAATACTAGCAATCATATCCATGAATTTTGTTTATAGACAGAAATGTATCCAAATAATTTTTAAATGTATCTAGGGTATTGGCATTCACTACCTCCTTTGGTAATGAGTTCCAAAATGTTATTGCTCTTACAGTGAAAAAACGTTTCCGTTGCAGGAGATTAAATCTCCTTTCCTCCAACCTTAAATTGTGACCTCTGGTCACAAACAATTTTCTTGGAATAAACAGCGCTTCTGCCATCTCTGTATATGGGCCTTGAATATATTTATAGAAAGTAATCATGTCACCTCTTAAGCGCCTTTTTTCTAAAGAAAACAGACCCAGTTTGGTTAGCCTCTCCTCATAGGTTAAATTCTCCAATCCCCTTATTAGCTTTGTGGCCCTTCTCTGAACTTTTTCTAGTTCTGCAATATCTTTTTTTGCGATCGGTCCCCAGAACTGCACTCCATACTCAAGGTGAGGTCTTACCAGGGCTTTATATAGTGACAGAATAATGCTTTCCTCCCTTGGGTCAATGCCTCTTTTAATACATGCTAGTATCTTAATAGCCTTTGAAGCTGCTGCCCTGCATTGTGCACCCATCCTTAGCTTGTTATCTATTACTACTCCCAAATCCCTTTCCTCCTGTGTTTGGCTAAGTCTTGTCCCATTTAAATAATATGTTGCCTGCTTATTTTTACTTCCAAAATGTAGAACCTTGCATTTTCCCGTATTAAATCTCATTTTCCATTTACCTGCCCATACTTATAATTTTTGCAGGTCCCTTTGTAACGAAAGTTCATCCTACTCTGACCTAATGACCTTACTTAACTTAATATCATCTGCAAAAATAGAGATGTCGCTATTTAATCCTAGCTCCAAGTCATTAATAAAAATATTAAAAAGAACAGGGCCCAGTACTGATCCCTGGGGTACTCCACTGATTACCTTTGTCCAATCTGAGTATGATCCATTTACTACTACTCGTTGCTCCCTATGTTTAATCCAGTTATTTATCCACAAACTAACATTTTCAGCTATTCCCAGTCCCTTAATTTTGTGTATTAATCTCTCATGTGGCACTGTATCAAACGCCTTTGCAAAATCTAAGTATATCACATCAAGTGATTCCCCTTTATCTATATTTTTACTTAAAAAAAAAGAATAAACGCGACACCAGACACCCCCCCGAGCACGGTTTGGGAGGCCCACAAAGCGGTTATTAGGGGTGAATGCATTAAGCACACCGCACACAGGAAGAAAACATACAACCAAACTATAGACACTTTGACTGCACAGTTGGGCTGCATAGAACTGAGCCATAAGAACTCCCCAAAAGACAATATGCTACTTAAGCAACTCACAGAGATCAGACAAGATCCTAACAAAAGAGGCCCAAAGACGGACACAGAGCATCAAAAAGTTTTATTTTTATGAAGGTAATAGAGCAGGACAATTATTGGCTAGAGCACTAAAAGTTCAAACACTAAAATCACAAATACATAAATTAACGACCCCAGACAACCTAGACATTCTTGACAGTGAAGGGATTGCAAACCACTTTAGAGATTACTATTCAAAACTATATAACTTGGGTTCAAATGATACACCTGAACACTTAGCACATATGCGGGAGTACATCAGTAAAGCTGACTTACCTACACTACAACCTGCCCAACGAGCTGTAATGGAAAGTCCAATAACTTTACTTGAAGTAACTTCAGCAATTAGGGACCTGCCGACTGGCAAGAGCCCAGGGCCGGACGGCTTTACAAATGCATACTACAAGTCTTATAGGAACATCCTGGCCCCACACCTACTTAAATTATTTCACACACTGAACAACAATTGCACATTTTCCCAGGATATGCAAACAGCACACATCTCGGTCATATCCAAGCCAAACAAGAACCTAACAGACCCTAGTAGTTATAGACCGATATCCCTCCTAAACACTGATATTAAGATTCTGGGCAAGATTCTGGCAAAACAAATCAACGTTGTACTACAATCTTTTATTCATACTGACCAAGTTGGCTTTGTCCCTGGGAGGGAGGCGAGGGGCAATACTATTAGAGCACTGACAAAAACAATAATATTCCAGTCGCCCTCCTGCTGACTGATGCGGAGAAGGCAATCGATCGTATCTGTTGGACGTTCTTACAAGAAACCTTGATGGCTATGGGTTTTGGCCCACATATGATAGCCCACATTTTTAGCTTATACACACACCCCTCTGCAAAAGTTAAAGCAAACGGGATGTTATCCAGCCCTTTCAAGATCTGAAATGTACGCGCCAAGGTTGCCCTTTGTCCCCCATACTTTTTATTCTTTCCATGGAAGTCTTTGCGGCTCACGTTAGACAAAATCAAGAAGTAAAAGGCGTTAGAACATGACTTCAAAATCGCGTTGTATGCCGATGACGTACTCTTTACAGTCAGAGACCTGCTTCATACCATACCTAAAGTTTTAAACGAAATAGACACCTTTGGCTGTTTCTCAAATTTTTCGGTAAACACACAAAAATCAGAGATCCTTAATGTCTCTATGTCCCAGGTTGACTTTCTCAATATCTCAACCATTTATTTGCCCAATGAGTCCTCAAAATAAATCGATCAAATATTTAGGTGTCTACCTATCCCCATCCACACACAATTGTTTGACGAGAACTACATTAAACTCCTAAAAACGACTCAGCAAGATTTACGCTCCTGGACGGCAAAACCAATATCCTGGTGGGGCGCACTCAGTACATTAAAATGACCACCTTGCCCAGGATCTTGTACTTGTTCCAAACCATTCCCATACCCTTTCCCAAATGGTACATAGCACAACTCCAAAGACTTAACTCATTCATATAGGGTAAGAGCAAACCCAGGATAAACAGGGACAATATGTATAGAGCAACAATACATGGGGGCCTAGGTCTACCAGATCTAGTAGCATATCATAACGCAGTGACCCTGCAGAGAATTTTGGACTGGCATAGGGCAGTAGATGCAAAAGCGTGGGTGGCCCTGGATTCATATATCCTCAGTGTCCCGACGGTGGGGGCATTGTGCTTGGTACCGAGATCTCTCAGACCACCCCAATGCGCAGAATTAGTGACACACAAGCATGTCTTTGAAACATTGGATGCTATCAAACTCCAGCAAGCCCATATCACTGGGGCCCGTTCCCCCCTTTTTCCAGTCCCTATGAATGCCGAGCTGATAGGGGGACTAGACCGTGGACAGCAGAGATTAGCAGAGTGGGGTTACTCTACACCATTAAAGGAATTTACCCAAAATGGGAAATTAATAGAAAGAGAAAATCTAACAACAGTGGCAGGTGGAAAGTATTCCAACTGGTTGAAATATTCCCAGCTAGCTCATTTTATACACACTTCCCCACACCAAAAAGACTATCTTAGAGACCTAACTCCCTTTGAGAATTTATGCTCCAGCACAAATACCCTAAAACATGCTTTATCGATAACGCAAAAACTTCTTCAATCTGAGCACACATTTACACTCCCCTCATACACCTCTAAATGGCACAAAGAGCTAGGGATCACATTGAGTAGTGAGGAATGGTTAAGGATTTTTCGTAATACAAAGAGGTCCTCTGGATCCCCCCAACTTCTTGAGCTTAACTTTAAAGTCCTGATGCGGTGGTACTTGATCCCCTCACGTATTCACTCAATCTACCCAGAGGCAAACAATAAATGTTGGAGAGGCTGTCCCACCAAAGGGCACTACCTACCTGGTGGGAATGTGGGAAAATTAGACCTTTATGGCATACAATAGAAACTTATTACCGTCAATTATTGACAGACGAATTTATCTTGACACCTAGAATAACCTTGCTTAACGACCTCCCACCATTTCCCTGCCAACTAAGACAATCTATTACAGATAGGAGCAATAGGTGCTAAATCACTGATCGCCCGTCACTGGAAAAGACAATATACACCAACACTTACAGACTGGATTGACAAGGTCTCAGACTTATTGGTCCTCGAAGAATATGGGTACCTTAAGAGGAAAAAATTAAGCCTGTTTGCAGACATTAAATTTATCTGGGAGGACCTGATCGCACGACAAACTTCTTCCCCTAACAATGCAACATAGAGGCATTCTTTATACCTCTTACCTTCCTTCTTACCCTCTCCTCTCTTTCAAATTCTTGAGATATCAGTGTCTTCGTGGGGAGTGGTGAGCGAGCAGCAACTTTTTCGTATAAAGGTACTCTTTAACATAATAGACGATTTTTATTATTATTGTTTTTGTTGAAGTTATATGTTTCTCAATTTACATATTTATGTCATCTTTTTATTCGCAAACAGGAGGCGGATATGATTATCTAAGCCATATGCATAACTCTGATTTACTGAATCCTGCATTTATATTCTGAATGTACCAAAAAAGTGTGGCATATCCAGTTCCAGGCAGATAAATCCATTCTGATACAAAATGAGCTGATGATAAATGAGCATAATTTGGTTGCATTGTTAAATAAATAAATAAATATATTTTAAGACTAAATTGCACCCCATCACTTTACAGGTTTATAGTTATTAAATATTGGCTAGATTACGAGTTTGGCGTTAGCCTTAAAAAGCAGTGTTCAGGGGTCCTAACGCTGCTTTTTAAAGCCCGCTGGTATTACGAGTCAGACAGGTACAGGTGTACCGCTCACTTTTCTTCTGCGACTTTTCCATACCGCAAATCCCCTTACGTCAATTGCGTATCCTATATTTTTAATGGGATTTTCCTAACGCTGGTATTACAAGTCTGGGAAGAAGTGAGCGGTACAGCCTCTACCTCCAAGACTCCTACCGCATATAAAAGTCAGTAGTTAAGAGTTTTATGGGCTAACATAAAGCTCTTAACTAAAGTGCTAAAAAGTACACTAATACACATAAACTACCTATTAACCCCTAAACCGAGGCCCCCCACATCCCAAACACTATAATAAAATTATTTAACTGTTACGGTTGCCTCTCAGGCTGGCTGGAAGTTGGACCGTAGAAAAGGATGCTCCTAGCACTCACCAAAGGAGCAGCAGCACCGTAGACACTATAACTGCTGCGTAGCCACCATACGTAATGCAGACTCTCCGCTTCCCTGTAGTGATTATGGCTGTCCCCTACAAACATGAGTCAAAGCTGCAAGTTAGAGGGTCAGAATAGGTCTGATGTGCTGGAGCACACAGCCTGCTTTTTATTGAGGTTACATGCAAACAGGACACTCTCAGGGGGAGGCATAAAATCCCCCATCACACATTTGATATTAGATAGAGAGACACTCCCTTTGACAGGCCACAACATTACTTCAGCAGATAACAAGTTACACACAATAAAACAATGCAGTCCACCTTATCACTAGCAGTCTGATTAGACAATGGTAAGTTTTATCACTAAACCTAATTAGAGCTGATCCCAGCAAACTTGTATTTAGAATTGAAAAAAATTAACTCTTAATGGCACACAATGAAACTGAACCAAGTGGGAGAAAGCCATGGACAAGTCATTTCACAGGTCTGGGGACATAGTCTTAAAGGGGCATTGTTCACCAAAGTCACAATATGTCCCCAGACGGTTCTTAAAGGGCCATACACACCCAATAAAAGTTAATATACTCTCAGGGGCACAATCTTCCAGGGGCCATAGTCATGAGGAAGGAGGCTGGCAAATAGGCTTCTCCAAAATCCAGGGAAGCAGGACAATTTTCCATTTAAAGGGCCAGTTACAAATAGCAGTTTGTAACATATCTCCCCTTTTGGAGGGAGACTAACCAGGCACCTGACCTTCTGTCGGTCAGTGCCTAAGTTAGTCTCGTAACCCACCCACAAATAAACATTAGCAGCAAAGTAGCCCCCCCACAATAAGTAGTACTGGCCTGTAGGTTCCAGGTTGTAGGATGAAAGTGTAGCATCCTCGGCCTTCCTGGCGCAGCTGGGCAAATAGCTGGTGGTACTTGGGTGTGATAACCAAAAGTTATCTAATAGTGTGATGATTTAAATATGGAAAAATAAAGGTTTTGTTGCTCTTTTCTTAAAATAAGCAAGAGAAAATGATTTATTAAACTTACTTATTTAAGGTGAGTCATTAATTTTGTAATTGATTGAATATTATGAAACTTCACTAAGGTATGAATATATAAATATTCAGGAAAGATTATGAGTAACTGAGATTTAAGTTCAGAGAAAGTCATATGTGTTACAATATTATGCAACAGTAAATGCTGATTAAAGCAGATAAAGCAAAGCAAAGGATAAGACTGCTTGATAAAGTAAAGGTAATTTCTTCACGCACTCACACTTTCACGCAATAAAATATATACACAGTCCAGACATACTAGCTTGAATCCCAAACCGCAATCTACTGAGTTAGATGAGAATCACAATAAAGGTTATAGGTATCTCCAATAACAAACAATGGTGTTTAAAGTTTAACCTTTATGAATGAATAAATTGTAGCGTGGAGAGCGGTACTTATCTTAACAGTAGCGGTGGTAAGAAGCGTGGGGAGCGGTAATGCCTTTTGGATATAAAGGCTGAGAGGTAAGTTGCAGCTCTTAGGTTCAGCGTCTGTTTGGTGTGAGCGCGACTTCGGCGTGGTGAAAGAAGTTCCGTTTGGCGGATGAATCCGGAAGATGGTCCCGGTCAGGATAGAGGCAAAAGTAGATACCCAGCGGGTATCGAAGGCAAAGTAAAAGACCTGAAGGTTAAGCAACAAATGCACAATGTGGTAGTAGCTCCACAAAGGAGCAAGGAGAAGTGAAAAACAGCTTCAATTTTCAGGCCCTGATTAATGGGTAAGCACTTCCTTAAATAGGAAGGAAGTGCTAATGCAGGTTTTAGATTTAAAGGGATATCACATGCCCCCCTCCTCAGGGAATCACCCCTGGGGATTCTGCGTGAGGTTTAAGTGGATATTTCTTATGGAAGAACTTGATCAATCGGGGCGAATGGACTTCGGAATGAATGAGCCAGGAGTTTTCCTCAGGGCCGTAACCTTTCCATTTAATGAGATATTCCAGTTTATTTCTGTGTATCCTAGAATCCAGTATGGATTCAACCTCGAATTCTTCTTGATGATCAACCATAACAGGTGGTGGCGGAATAGAAGAAGGATGGTTTTTGGTTGGGAATGGCTTCAACAATGAGATATGGAAAGAAGGATGTATTTTGTAGTCTTTTGGCAGTTTAAGTCTAACCACATTGGAATTTATCACATGTTCTATTGGAAACGGACCCAAGAATTGATTCGCAAGTTTCTTGCTAGGAACTTTGAGTTTAAGATTTTTTGTTGAGAGAAGTACTAAGTCCCCAACCTTATAATCAGGACCCTTACGATGTTTTAAGTCATAGTATGATTTTTGATATTGTTTGGCTTCATGTAGATGTCTTTTCAGGACAGTTAACCTTTCGTGGAGGTTAGATGTAAATTCAGTAGCTGTGGGAGAGTTCACAGATTTGTTAGAGAGAGATATAGTGTTTGGGTGGTAACCATATGTTGCAAAAAAGGGAGAAGTTTTGATTGAAGTACTTATGGAATTGTTATATGTGAATTCGGCCATGGGAAGAAAAACGGTCCAATCATCTTGGAGATGTGATATGTAACATCGTAAGAATTGTTCTATGGTCTGATTTAGTCTCTCTGTGAGTCCATTAGTCTGGGGATGGAAAGCAGTGGTATAAAGGTGGTCAATCTTTAGCAATTTACACAGAGATCTCCAGAAGGATGAGGTAAATTGCGTTCCCCTATCTGTAATTATGTTGGAGGGTAAACCATGTAGTCTGATTATATGATCGATAAATACCTTAGCCGTAGTCATAGCTGAGGGTAATCCCTTAAGTGGGATAAAATGAGCTAGTCTGGTTAAATGGTCAATTATTACCATGATAGTATTATATTGTTGAGTGAGTGGGAGTTCAACAATAAAATCCATGGCTATGGTACTCCATGGTTTATCTGGGATAGGCAGAGGTGTAAGTAGACCAATTGGTCTCTTATGAACTAATTTATTTCGGGCACAATTTTCACATCCTGATACATAGTCATATATATATTTGTTCATGCCAGGCCACCAGAAATTACGTCGGGTTAGTTCAATGGTCTTTTTAATTCCAGGATGACCAGACATTGTATCATCATGGGTGTGTGTGAGTATTGATGATCTCATGCTCTTGGGTATATACAATTGACTGTTATGATAGTACAATCCAGATTGAGAGTCTTTAACACAAGTTTGGTGGGGTATTGAATCTTGTTTTAAAGCCTTGTGAACCTCTTGTTCTATAGGTGTCAGGACGCCTATGATTTTTTCAGGAGGGATAGTAAAATTAGGTGGTTCATGAGTTAAGCTTTCGTTTATACGTGATAAAGCATCAGCCTTAGTATTTTGACTGCCTGGTTTGTAGGTAATTATAAAGTTAAAACGGTCTAAAAATAGAGACCATCTCGCTTGTCTGGCTGTCAAAGTCTTGTTCTTTTTTAAATATTCAAGATTCTTATGGTCAGTAAAAATAATGAATGGAAGTTTAGATCCTTCTAGGAGGTGTCTCCATTGTTCAAGGGAACTCTTTATTGCTAACAATTCTTTGTCCCCCACACTATAATTACTTTCTGCACTAGTTAAGGTTCTTGAATAAAATGCAATGGGGTGAATTTCCCCATTCTCAACTTGTTGTTGGGAGAGTACTGCTCCTATGCCAGTATTAGAGGCATCTGCTTCAAGTTGGAATTGGAGTTCAAAGTTGGGTAGTGATAAGATTGGTGCTGTAGAAAATAACTCTTTAAGTTTTTCGAAGGTTTCTTGAGCTTTTTGAGACCATTTAAATTTTTGATTAACACTAGTCAGTTGTGTCAGTGGTCTTACTATTGAAGAAAAGTTTTTAATAAACTTTCGATAAAAATTAGCGAAACCGATAAAGCGTTGTAACGCTTTTACAGTAGTGGGAGCTGGCCAGTCTTTAATGGCGGACACTTTGTCAGGATCCATTTGTACATGGTTAGGAGTTATTATATAACCTAAAAATTTTATCTTAGAGACATGGAATACACATTTTTCTAATTTAGCATATAATTTGTGCTCCTTGAGACGGGTGAGTACCCATCTTACATGCTTTTCGTGATCAGAGGGTGTTTTGGAGTATATTAGAATATCATCTAAGTAAATTATAACACAGATGTCCATAAGGTCGTGGAATATTTCATTAATAAAATGCTGGAATGTTGCAGGAGCATTGCTTAAGCCGAAGGGCATTACATTATATTGAAAGAGCCCATAACGGGTTCTAAAGGCGGTTTTCCACTCATGACCTTCTTTCATACGGATAAGATTGTAAGCCCCCTTAAGATCAAGTTTTGAATAAATTGTAGCTTCGTTTAAACGTTCCAATAATTCGGGTATGAGGGGTAGAGGATACCTGTTTTTAACAGTAATTTCGTTTAAAGCTCTATAATCAATAATGGGTCTTATTGTACCGTCCTTATTGCGTACTAAGAACATTCCAGCAGCAGCTGGAGATGTTGAGTGGGATATAAAACCTTTTCGGAGATTGTCGTCTAAATAGGAACGTAAGTAAGTAAGTTCCTCTTGTGAAAGTGGGTATATTTTTCCGTGAGGAATTTGAGAGCCCGGTATCAGATCAATTGGACAATCAAACTCCCTATGAGGGGGGAGGTTTTCTGCCTCTTTTAGATCAAACACCTCTGCCAGATCCTGATAAATTTCTGGTAGTTCGGATTCAATAGCAGAGATTAACTGATATGGATAACATGTTTTTAAACAGAATGGTGATGCTAATGATACCTGTGGAGTAGACCAGTCAATGCTGGGGTTATGTTTTTTTAACCATGTAAAGCCAAAAATAAGTGTATGCATGTGGATGGAAATTAAGTCAAAAGTTAGATATTCAGTATGTCCATTGTCAGTTGTCACTAGTAAAGGTATCGTTTGATGAGTAATGGGACCATGTTGTATGAGGGAACCATCAATAAGTTTAACAGAGACTGGTTGTGCCTTGCAAACAGTAGGAATTTTATTTAAATCAACAAAAGATATATCGATATAATTTCCGGCTGCCCCAGAATCGATCAATGCATTAGACTGCACGTTTTTCTGATCCCACTGTAAAGAAAGGTTAAGAGTCAATTGAGGGTTTTGAGTGAAGTATAAAATATTATGTTTTGAATGAATCTTACCCTTCTTCTGCTTTTGAAGAATTGGGCAATTATTAACTGAGTGTTCTTTTTGCCCACAATATAAACATAGATTCTCAGATCTGCGTCTGGCCTTTTCTTCAGGTGTTAAAGGTCCTTTTATGGCTCCAATCTCCATTGGGGTCTGATTAGAAGTACCGTTTTCCTGGTTGGGTGTGTAAAGATACGGACGTCTAGGTGGTACGTCACAGGTAGCTCTCTCAGCCTTCCTTTCACGAATTCGCCGATCCAGGGTAGTACTTAATTTCATCAGTCCATTCAGGGTTTCGGGCATCTCCAAACGGGACAACTCATCTTTTAACAATTCTGAAAGGCCCAGTCTGAACTGGTTCTTCAAACTAATTTCATTCCATTTAGAATCATCTATCCACATTTGGAATTCAGTAATATAATCTTCTATATTCCTCTTACCCTGTTTTAGGGATCTCAATTTCGTTTCTGCCGTCATCTGTGAATGAGAGTCCTCATATAAGGATGTCATGGCTAAAAAAAATTCTTCCAAGGAATCTAAGATTGGATGGTTATTCTCAAAATATCTATTAGCCCATGAGCGAGGCTCCCCCTGGAGGAAGGAGATGGTAGTACAAACCTTGATTCTCTCAGAGTGATAAGTTTTAGGCCTTAATAAAAAAAGTAATTTGCAAGCATTTTTAAAGTCTCTATATTCACTTCGTTTACCAGAAAAGGGTTGAGGATAGTTAATGTGAGGTTCAGGGACTTCTGAGCTCTTGGCTGGTAAACATTCTTTTACTAGAGTTTTAAGTGCTTTATTTTCTGATTGTACCTCAGTTAAGGCCCTGGCTAGATATTCTAATTTTTGATGGATGTTGGTGAATTCATTTTTTATTTCACTAGGATCCATCCTATATTTTACAGGTTATAACCTTATAGGCCTGAAAATTCTGTGATAACCAAAAGTTATCTAATAGTGTGATGATTTAAATATGGAAAAATAAAGGTTTTGTTGCTCTTTTCTTAAAATAAGCAAGAGAAAATGATTTATTAAACTTACTTATTTAAGGTGAGTCATTAATTTTGTAATTGATTGAATATTATGAAACTTCACTAAGGTATGAATATATAAATATTCAGGAAAGATTATGAGTAACTGAGATTTAAGTTCAGAGAAAGTCATATGTGTTACAATATTATGCAACAGTAAATGCTGATTAAAGCAGATAAAGCAAAGCAAAGGATAAGACTGCTTGATAAAGTAAAGGTAATTTCTTCACGCACTCACACTTTCACGCAATAAAATATATACACAGTCCAGACATACTAGCTTGAATCCCAAACCGCAATCTACTGAGTCAGATGAGAATCACAATAAAGGTTATAGGTATCTCCAATAACAAACAATGGTGTTTAAAGTTTAACCTTTATGAATGAATAAATTGTAGCGTGGAGAGCGGTACTTATCTTAACAGTAGCGGTGGTAAGAAGCGTGGGGAGCGGTAATGCCTTTTGGATATAAAGGCTGAGAGGTAAGTTGCAGCTCTTAGGTTCAGCGTCTGTTTGGTGTGAGCGCGACTTCGGCGTGGTGAAAGAAGTTCCGTTTGGCGGATGAATCCGGAAGATGGTCCCGGTCAGGATAGAGGCAAAAGTAGATACCCAGCGGGTATCGAAGGCGAAGTAAAAGACCTGAAGGTTAAGCAACAAATGCACAATGTGGTAGTAGCTCCACAAAGGAGCAAGGAGAAGTGAAAAACAGCTTCAATTTTCAGGCCCTGATTAATGGGTAAGCACTTCCTTAAATAGGAAGGAAGTGCTAATGCAGGTTTTAGATTTAAAGGGATATCACATTGGGGGGCAGAGGCCAGCGGCACTCTGCCCTGGTGCCAGCGCTTCTGCTGGGGTGAGGGGTTTGCAGGCCAGTCCTGTAACAAGGGGGTCCGTAGGGCAGAGGCCAGCAGCGCTCTGTCCTAATGCCAGCTCTTCTGCTGGGGGCATTGGGGCATAGTCCTGCCCGGTGGCAAAGGGAACGTGGGGGTCAGTGGGGGTTAACATCTCCACTGTTAACCCTGGGCCCAAGTTAGGAGTTAGCTGGAGAATGGAGACTGGGCTCCCAATCCACTGCATCTCACTCTGCTGATGGGGGACAGGAGCAACTGTCTCTGCCCCCTGTGCTGTAAGTGCAGAGACCACGGTCCCATCTGCACAGTTGTGGGGCTTACTGTCTCCCCCTGGTGCGTTAAGCTGCCGCTGGGGAGAGGGGGTTACAAGCTCCTCTCCCATACATACTTCCAGCCGCTGGGGAATGGAGTCTGGGCTCCCAATTCCCTGCATATTCCTCTGCTGCTGGGGGACAGGACCAACTGTCTCTGCCCCCTGTAACTCAGCCTGCCGCTGGGGAATGGAGTCTGGGCTCCCAATTCCCTGCAATTCACTCTGCTGCTGGGGGACAGGGCCAACTGTCTCTGCCCCCTGTAACTCAGCCTGCCGCTGGGGAATGGAGTCTGGGCTCCCAATTCCCTGCAATTCACTCTGCTGCTGGGGGACAGGAGCAACTGTCTCTGCCCCCTGTGCTGTAAGTGCAGAGACCACGGTCCCATCTGCACGGTTGTGGGGCTTACTGTCTCCCCCTGGTGCGTTAAGCTGCCGCTGGGGAGAGGGGGTAACAAGCTCCTCTCCCATACACACTTCCAGCCGCTGGGGAATGGAGTCTGGGCTCCCAATTCCCTGCATATTCCTCTGCTGCTGGGGGACAGGACCAACTGTCTCTGCCCCCTGTAACTCAGCCTGCCGCTGGGGAATGGAGTCTGGGCTCCCAATTCCCTGCATATTCCTCTGCTGCTGGGGGACAGGACCAACTGTCTCTACCCCCTGTAACTCAGCCTGCCGCTGGGGAATGGAGTCTGGGCTCCTAATTCCCTGCAATTCACTCTGCTGCTGGGGGACAGGGCCAACTGTCTCTGCCCCCTGTAACTCAGCCTGCCGCTGGGGAATGGAGTCTGGGCTCCCAATTCCCTGCATATTCCTCTGCTGCTGGGGGACAGGACCAACTGTCTCTGCCCCCTGTAACTCATTTTCTCGCTGGAGAGCAGGTGTCCATACCCCCAAACTCCACAGTTGGCGCTCAAAGGCTCGTGCCGCTTCGTTCTCAGTAGCCAATTTTCGGATGATTCGACTGACTACCTCCTGCGCAGGGTCTGGACCATATCGGACTAGCCGCCTCTTTACCTCTGGAACGAAATCAGCGCCCTCATAGCGACGGATCAGGTTGAGGTGCTCTTCACAGGGTTCTGACCAGTGTCTTGTCAGCTCCATGCTGCTGTAGGTAGGGACGCTGCACAGTGGCTAGCGTTGCCCTCAATAACTCTCCTACGATACCAGTGCTGTTGGGGTGCTGCTCCTTGCGCTAGGACGCTATCCCACCGCTGCCGCCAAATGTTACGGTTGCCTCCAGGCTGGCTGGAAGTTGGACCGTAGAAAAGGATGCTCCTAGCGCTCACCAAAGGAGCAGCAGCACCGTAGACACTATAACTGCTGCGTAGCCACCATACGTAATGCAGACTCTCCGCTTCCCTGTAGTGATTATGGCTGTCCCCTACAAACATGAGTCAAAGCTGCAAGTTAGAGGGTCAGAATAGGTCTGATGTGCTGGAGCACACAGCCTGCTTTTTATTGAGGTTACATGCAAACAGGACACTCTCAGGGGGAGGCATAAAATCCCCCATCACACATTTGATATTAGATAGAGAGACACTCCCTTTGACAGGCCACAACATTACTTCAGCAGATAACAAGTTACACACAATAAAACAATGCAGTCCACCTTATCACTAGCAGTCTTATTAGACAATGGTAAGGTTTATCACTAAACCTAATTAGAGCTGATCCCAGCAAACTTGTATTTAGAATTGAACAAAATTAACTCTTAATGGCATACAATGAAACTGAACCAAGTGGGAGAAAGCCAGGGACAAGTCATTTCACAGGTCTGGGGACATAGTCTTAAAGGGGCATTGTTCACCAAAGTCACAATATGTCCCCAGACGGTTCTTAAAGGGCCATACACACCCAATAAAAGTTAATATACTCTCAGGGGCACAATCTTCCAGGGGCCATAGTCATGAGGAAGGAGGCTGGCAAATAGGCTTCTCCAAAATCCAGGGAAGCAGGGCAATTTTCTATTTAAAGGGCCAGTTACAAATAGCAGTTTGTAACATATCTCCCCTTTTGGAGGGAGACTAACCAGGCACCTGACCTTCTGTCGGTCAGTGCCTAAGTTAGTCTCATAACCCACCCACAAATAAACATTAGCAGCAAAGTAGCCCCCCCACAATAAGTAGTACTGGCCTGTAGGTTCCAGGTTGTAGGATGAAAGTGTAGCATCCTCGGCCTTCCTGGCGCAGCTGGGCAATTAGCTGGCACTCTGCCCTGGTGCCAGCGCTTCTGCTGGGGTGAGGGGTTTGCAGGCCAGTCCTGTAACAAAGGGGTCCGTAGGGCAGAGGCCAGCAGCGCTCTGTCCTAATGCCAGCTCTTCTGCTGGGGGCATTGGGGCATAGTCCTGCCCGGTGGCAAAGGGAACGTGGGGGTCAGTGGGGGTTAACATCTCCACTGTTAACCCTGGGCCCAAGTTAGGAGTTAGCTGGAGAATGGAGACTGGGCTCCCAATCCACTGCATCTCACTCTGCTGATGGGGGACAGGAGCAACTGTCTCTGCCCCATGTGCTTTAAGTGCAGAGACCACGGTCCCATCTGCACGGTTGTGGGGCTTACTGTCTCCCCCTGGTGCGTTAAGCTGCCGCTGGGGAGAGGGGGTTACAAGCTCCTCTCCCATACATACTTCCAGCCGCTGGGGAATGGAGTCTGGGCTCCCAATTCCCTGCATATTCCTCTGCTGCTGGGGGACAGGACCAACTGTCTCTGCCCCCTGTAACTCAGCCTGCCGCTGGGGAATGGAGTCTGGGCTCCCAATTCCCTGCAATTCACTCTGCTGCTGGGGGACAGGACCAACTGTCTCTGCCCCCTGTAACTAAGCCTGCCGCTGGGGAATGGAGCCTGGGCTTCCAATTCCCTGCAATTCACTCTGCTGCTGGGGCATAGTCCTGCCCGGTGGCAAAGGGAACGTGGGGGTCAGTGGGGGTTAACATCTCCACTGTTAACCCTGGGCCCAAGTTAGGAGTTAGCTGGAGAATGGAGACTGGGCTCCCAATCCACTGCATCTCACTCTGCTGCTGGGGGACAGGAGCAAATGTCTCTGCCCCCTGTGCTGTAAGTGCAGAGACCACGGTCCCATCTGCACGGTTGTGGGGCTTACTGTCTCCCCCTGGTGCGTTAAGCTGCCGTTGGGGAGAGGGGGTAACAAGCTCCTCTCCCATACATACTTCCAGCCGCTGGGGAATGGAGTCTGGGCTCCCAATTCCCTGCATATTCCTCTGCTGCTGGGGGACAGGACCAACTGTCTCTACCCCCTGTAACTCAGCCTGCCGCTGGGGAATGGAGTCTGGGCTCCCAATTCCCTGCAATTCACTCTGCTGCTGGGGGACAGGGCCAACTGTCTCTGCCCCCTGTAACTCAGCCTGCCGCTGGGGAATGGAGTCTGGGCTCCCAATTCCCTGCATATTCCTCTGCTGCTGGGGGACAGGACCAACTGTCTCTGCCCCCTGTAACTCATTTTCTCGCTGGAGAGCAGGTGTCCATACCCCCAAACTCCACAGTTGGCGCTCAAAGGCTCGTGCCGCTTCGTTCTCAGTAGCCAATTTTCGGATGATTCGACTGACTACCTCCTGCGCAGGGTCTGGACCATATCGGACTAGCCGCCTCTTTACCTCTGGAACGAAATCAGCGCCCTCATAGCGACGGATCAGGTTGAGGTGCTCTTCACAGGGTTCTGACCAGTGTCTTGTCAGCTCCATGCTGCTGTAGGTAGGGACGCTGCGCAGTGGCTAGCGTTGCCCTCAATAACTCTCCTACGATACCAGTGCTGTTGGGGTGCTGCTCCTTGCGCTAGGACGCTATCCCACCGCTGCCGCCAAATGTTACGGTTGCCTCCAGGCTGGCTGGAAGTTGGACCGTAGAAAAGGATGCTCCTAGCGCTCACCAAAAGAGCAGCAGCACCGTAGACACTATAACTGCTGCGTAGCCACCATACGTAATGCAGACTCTCCGCTTCCCTGTAGTGATTATGGCTGTCCCCTACAAACATGAGTCAAAGCTGCAAGTTAGAGGGTCAGAATAGGTCTGATGTGCTGGAGCACACAGCCTGCTTTTTATTGAGGTTACATGCAAACAGGACACTCTCAGGGGGAGGCATAAAATCCCCCATCACACATTTGATATTAGATAGAGAGACACTCCCTTTGACAGGCCACAACATTACTTCAGCAGATAACAAGTTACACACAATAAAACAATGCAGTCCACCTTATCACTAGCAGTCTGATTAGACAATGGTAAGGTTTATAACTAAACCTAATTAGAGCTGATCCCAGCAAACTTGTATTTAGAATTGAACAAAATTAACTCTTAATGGCACACAATGAAACTGAACCAAGTGGGAGAAAGCCAGGGACAAGTCATTTCACAGGTCTGGGGACATAGTCTTAAAGGGGCAGTGTTCACCAAAGTCACAATATGTCCCCAGACGGTTCTTAAAGGGCCATACACACCCAATAAAAGTTAATATACTCTCAGGGGCACAATCTTCCAGGGGCCATAGTCATGAGGAAGGAGGCTGGCAAATAGGCTTCTGCAAAATCCAGGGAAGCAGGGCAATTTTCCATTTAAAGGGCCAGTTACAAATAGCAGTTTGTAACATTAACCCCTAATCTGCCGACCGGACATCGCCGCCACCTACATTATACCTATGAACCCCTAATCTGCTGCCCCTAACATCGCCGACACCTACATTATATTTATTAACCCCTAATCTGCCACCCCCAACGTCACCGCCACCTAACTACAATTATTAACCCCTATTCTGCCGACATGACATCGCCGCCACTATAATAAATGTATTAACCCGTAAACCGCCGCACTCCCGCCTCGCAAACACTATATAATTTGTTATTAACCCCTAATCTGCCGTCCCTAACGTCGCCGCCACCTACCTACAATTATTAACCCCTAATCTGCCGCCCCCAACGTCGCCGCTACTATATTAAATGCATTAACCCCTAAACCTAAGTCTAACCCTAACCCTAACACCCCCTAACAAATCTATTTTTAATAAATCTAAATAAAATTACTATAATTAAATAAATTATTCCTATTTAAAACTAAATACTTACCTATAAATAAACCCTAATATAGCTACAATATAACTAATAGTTACATTGTAGCTATTTTAGGATTTCAACAAGAAAAAAACAAGCGCATCCGCGATTCACCGTATCTATCATTTATTGATTTACAAGTTAAGCCATAAAAATGCACACTTACAAGATATGTGCAAATGACATGCACGTAATAAAATATGAAGCTGTTATCCCACTTTCAGTCAATTTCGGAATGTCCGACTTTAAATATGGAGCTGTATACACGCTCTCCAGTTCTATCACTTAGATTCAGTGGCTCAGCTTGTCCGGTAATGGTGATATAATTTCACCGTAAAAACATACAAGTACAACATCCTTCTCTGTCATCCAAGATGATACAAATAAAAACAAGTGAACTTCTCCTTCGTTCACTCCCGGGTGAACTTTCTCAACCTTGCATTCTATTGGCTGATCCAATCAGCCAATCGGATTGAACTTCAATCCGATTGGCTGATTAAATCAACCAATCAGATTTTTCCTACCTTAATTCTGATTGGCTGATCCTATCAACCAATCGGAATTCGAGGTACGCCATCTTGGATGACATCATTTAAAGGACCAGCCATTCGTCGGGTAGTCGTCGGCCTAGAAGGATGTTCCGCGCCAGAGGTCTTCAAGATGGAGCCGTTCCTCGTCGGATGGATGAAGATAGAAGATGCCGCTTGGATGAAGATGTCTGCTGGTCCGGATGTCCTCTTCTGCCCGGATAGGATGAAGATTTCTGCCGGTCCGGATGTCCTCTTCTGCCCCATCGGATGACCACTGGTGCCCGGCTCGGTGAAGACGGCTCAAGGTAGGGTGATCTTCAATGGGGTAGTGTTAGGTATTTTTCAAGGGGGGATCGGGTGGGTTTTAGAGTAGGGGTGTGTGGGTGGTGGGTTGTAATGTTCGGGGGGCTATTGTATTTCTTTTTATTACAGGTAAAAGAGCTGATTACTTTGGGGCAATTCCCCCTCAAAAGGCCCTTTTAAGGGCTATTTGTAATTTAGTGTAGGGTAGGGAATTTTATTATTTTAGGGGCCTTTTTTATTTTATTAGGGGGATTAGATTAGGTGTAATTAGTTTAAAATATTCTAATTTCTTTTTTCTTTTCTGTAATTTAGTGTTTTTTTCCCCGTAATTTAGTTTATTTAATTTAATTGTATTTAATTGTAGGTAGTTTTAGTAGTGTTAGGTGTAATTGTAACTTAGGTTAGGGTTTATTTTATAGGTACTTTTGTATTTATTTTAGCTAGGTAGTTATTAAATAGTTAATAACTATTTAGTAACTATTCTACCTAGTTAAAATAAATACAAAGTTGCCTGTAAAATAAAAATAAATCCTAAACTAGCTACAATGTAACTATTAGTTATATTGTAGCTATATTAGGGTTTATTTTATAGGTAAGTATTTAGTTTTAAATAGGAATAATTTATTTAATTATAGTAATTTTATTTAGATTTATTAAAAATAGATTTAGGTTAGGGGGGGTGTTAGGGTTAGGGTTAGACTTAGGTTTAGGGGTTAATACATTTAATATAGTAGCAGCAGCGTTGGGGGCGGCAGATTAGGGATTAATAATTGTAGGTAGGTGGCGGCGACGTTGGGGGTGGCAGATTAGGGGTTAATAAATATAATGTAGGTGTCGGCGATGTTAGGGGCAGCAGTTTAGGGGTTCATAGGTATAATGTAGGTGGTGGCGGTGTCTGGAGCGGCAGATTAGGGGTTAATAATTAGTGATGTCGCGAGCTTAAAAATTTTGGTTTGCGAACGGCGGACTCGAACTTCCGCTATTGTTCGCGAACCGGCGAACCGCGCGAACCGCCATTGACTTCAATAGGCAGGCGAACTTTAAAACCCACAAGGACTCTTTCTGGCCACAATAGTGATGGAAAAGTTGTTTCAAGGGTACTAACACCTGGACTGTGGCATGCTGGAGGGGGATCCATGTCAAAACTCCCATGGAAAATTACATAGTTGATGCAGAGTCTGCTTTTAACCCATAAAGGGCCTAATTCACCTAACATTAATAAATTGTTTGCAATAACGTGCTCTAAAACATCAGTTATGATGTTGTATCGATCAGGTAGTGTAAGGGTTACGCCCGCTTCACAGTGACAGACCAAACTCCAAGTGTAACACACCGCAAACAACCGCAGACAGTCCATTTGCACAACCACGAGATAGATAGATTTGATAGATAGATACATAGATTACATAGCTCAATAGATGCAATATACATATGATCGATACAAATTACATAGATCAATAGATGCAATATACATTTGATAGATACGAATTACATAGATCAATAGATGCAATATCCATTTGATAGATACGAATGTTATCGATCAAAAGATGCAATATACATTTGATAGATATGATTGATAGTTAGATAGATTTGATAGATAAATAGATAGATTTGAAAGATACATAATTTCCCTGACAGAGTATAACAATAAGACATGTGGTCTGGGACCCGTGGTGTGTTAAGTAGTACTATTCTTAGCAGTTTACTACTACCTGTTACTCCCCCTATCGGGGGAGGTCTATATGGCCTGCATTTTTGGAACAGGGAGATGGAAGAAGATGATTGGTCTGTCCTCCTACTTCAAATTTGTCAAAAACACAAGCGGCTGTCTCAAAACAGTCCGGACACGAGATAGATAGATTTGATCGATAGATATACATAGATTGATAGTTAGATAGAATCGATAGAAGATAAATAGATAGATTTGATAGATATATAATTACCCTGAAAAAGTATAATAATAAAACATGCGGTCTGGGACCCATGGTAACTAGGTTGTGTTAAGTAGTACTATTCTTAGCACTTTCATCCCGGTAACTCCCCCTATTGGGGGAGGTCTATATGGCCTGCATGATTACCATGACAAAGTATATCAACAAGACACGCGGTCTGGGACCCATGGTAACTAGGTTGTGTTAAGTAGTACTGTTCTTAGCAGTTTAATCCCTCTTACCTTCCTATCGGGGGAGGTCTATATGGCCTGCATGATTACCCTGACAAAGTATAAAAACAAAACATGCGGTGTGGGACCCATGGTAACTAGGTTGTGTTAAGTAGTACTATTCTTAGAACTTTAATCCCTGTTACTCCCCCTATCAAGGGAGGTCTATATGGCCTGCATGATTACCCTGACAAAGTATAATAACAAAACATGCGGTCTGGGACCCATGGTAACTATGTTGTGTTAAGTAGTACTATTCTTAGCACTTTCATCCCTGTAACTCCCCCTATCGGGGGAGGTCTATATGGCCTGCTTGATTATCCTGACAAAATATAACAACAAGACATGTGGTCTGGGAACCACTGTTAACTAGGTTGTGTTAAATTGTACTATTCTTAGCACTTTAATCCCTGCTACTCCCCCTATCAAGGGAGGTCTATATGGCCTGCATGATTACCCTGACAAAGTATAATAACAAAACATGCGGTCTGGGACCCATGGTAACTAGGTTGTGTTAAGTAGTACTATTCTTAGCACTTTCATCCCTGTAACTCCCCCTATCGGGGGAGGTCTATATGGCCTGCATGATTACCCTGACAAAGTATAACAACAAAACATGCAGTCTGGGACCCATGGCAACTAGGTTGTGTTACGTAGTACTATTCTTAGCACTTTAATCCCTGTTACTCCCCCTATCAAGGGAGGTCTATATGGCCTGCATGATTACCCTGACAAAGTATAATAACAAAACATGCGGTCTGGGACCCATGGTAACTAGGTTGTGTTGAGTAGTACTATTCTTAGCACTTTCATCCCTGTAACTCCCCCTATCGTGGGAGGTCTATATGGCCTGCATGATTACCATGACAAAGTATAACAACAAGACACGCGGTCTGGGACCCATGGTAACTAGGTAGTGTTAAGTAGTACTTTTCTTAGCAGTTTAATCCCTCTTACTCCAACTTTCGGTGGAGGTCTATATGGCCTGCATGATTACCCTGACAAAGTATAACAACAAAACATGCGGTCTGGGACCCATGGCAACTAGGTTGTGTTAAGTAGTACTATTCTTAGCACTTTAATCCCTGTTACTCCCCCTATTGGGAGAGGTCTATATGGCCTGCATGATTACCCTGACAAAGTATAACAACAAAACATGCGGTGTGGGACCCATGGTAACTAGGTTGTGTTAAGTAGTACTATTCTTAGAACTTTAATCCCTGTTACTCCCCCTATCAAGGGAGGTCTATATGGCCTGCATGATTACCCTGACAAAGTATAATAACAAAACATGCGGTCTGGGACCCATGGTAACTATGTTGTTTTAAGTAGTACTATTCTTAGCACTTTCATCCCTGTAACTCCCCCTATCGGAGGAGGTCTATATGGCCTGCTTGATTATCCTGACAAAATATAACAACAAGACATGTGGTCTGGGAACCACTGTTAACTAGGTTGTGTTAAATTGTACTATTCTTAGCACTTTAATCCCTGTTACTCCCCCTATCAAGGGAGGTTTATATGGCCTGCATGATTACCCTGACAAAGTATAATAATTAAACATGCGGTCTGGGACCCATGGTAACTAGGTTATGTTCAGTAATACTATTCTTAGCACTTTAATCCCTGTTACTCCTCCTATCAAGGGAGGTCTACATGGCCTGCATGATTACCCTGACAAAGTATAATAACAAGACATGCGGTGTGGGACCCATGGTAACTAGGTTGTGTTAAGTAGTACTATTCTTAGCACTTTAATCCCTGTTACTCCCCCTATCAAGGGAGGTCTATATGGCCTGCATGATTACCCTGACAAAGTATAATAACAAAACATGCGGTCTGGGACCCATGGTAACTAGGTTGTGTTAAGTAGTACTATTCTTAGCACTTTCATCCCTGTAACTCCCCCTATCGGGGGAGGTCTATATAGCCTGCATGATTACCCTGACAAAGTATAACAATAAAACATGCAGTCTGGGACCCATGGCAACTAGGTTGTGTTAAGTAGTACTATTCTTAGCACTTTAATACCTGTTACTCCCCCTATCAAGGGAGTTCTATATGGCCTGCATGATTACCCTGACAAAGTATAATAATAAAACATGCGGTCTGGGACCCATGGTAACTAGGTTGTGTTAAGTAGTACTATTCTTAGCACTTTCATCCCTGTAACTCCCCCTATCGTGGGAGGTCTATATGGCCTGCATGATTACCATGACAAAGTATAACAACAAGACACGCGGTCTGGGACCCATGGTAACTAGGTTGTGTTAAGTAGTTCTTTTCTTAGCAGTTTAATCCCTCTTACTCCCCCTTTCGGTGGAGGTCTATATGGCCTGCATGATTACCCTGACAAAGTATAACAACAAAACATGCGGTCTGGGACCCATGGCAACTAGGTTGTGTTAAGTAGTACTATTCTTAGCACTTTCATCCCTGTAACTCCCCCTATCGGAGGAGGTCTATATGGCCTGCTTGATTATCCTGACAAAATATAACAACAAGACATGTGGTCTGGGAACCACTGTTAACTAGGTTGTGTTAAATTGTACTATTCTTAGCACTTTAATCCCTGTTACTCCCCCTATCAAGGGAGGTTTATATGGCCTGCATGATTACCCTGACAAAGTATAATAATTAAACATGCGGTCTGGGACCCATGGTAACTAGGTTATGTTCAGTAATACTATTCTTAGCACTTTAATCCCTGTTACTCCTCCTATCAAGGGAGGTCTACATGGCCTGCATGATTACCCTGACAAAGTATAATAACAAGACATGCGGTGTGGGACCCATGGTAACTAGGTTGTGTTAAGTAGTACTATTCTTAGCACTTTAATCCCTGTTACTCCCCCTATCGGGGGAGGTCTTTATGGCCTTCCTGATTATCCTGACAAAATATAACAACAAGACATGCGGTCTGGGAACCACTGTTAACTAGGTTGTGTTAAGTTGTACTATTCTTAGCACTTTAATCCCTGTTACTCCCCCTATCAAGGGAGGTCTATATGGCCTGCATGATTACCCTGACAAAGTATAATAACAAAACATGCGGTCTGGGACCCATGGTAACTAGGTTGTGTTAAGTAGTACTATTCTTAGCACTTTCATCCCTGTAACTCCCCCTATCGGGGGAGGTCTATATAGCCTGCATGATTACCCTGACAAAGTATAACAATAAAACATGCAGTCTGGGACCCATGGCAACTAGGTTGTGTTAAGTAGTACTATTCTTAGCACTTTAATACCTGTTACTCCCCCTATCAAGGGAGTTCTATATGGCCTGCATGATTACCCTGACAAAGTATAATAATAAAACATGCGGTCTGGGACCCATGGTAACTAGGTTGTGTTAAGTAGTACTATTCTTAGCACTTTCATCCCTGTAACTCCCCCTATCGTGGGAGGTCTATATGGCCTGCATGATTACCATGACAAAGTATAACAACAAGACACGCGGTCTGGGACCCATGGTAACTAGGTTGTGTTAAGTAGTTCTTTTCTTAGCAGTTTAATCCCTCTTACTCCCCCTTTCGGTGGAGGTCTATATGGCCTGCATGATTACCCTGACAAAGTATAACAACAAAACATGCGGTCTGGGACCCATGGCAACTAGGTTGTGTTAAGTAGTACTATTCTTAGCACTTTAATCCCTGTTACTCCCCCTATTGGGAGAGGTCTTTATGGCCTGCATGATTACCCTGACAAAGTATAACAACAAGACACGCGGTCTGGGACCCATGGTAACTAGGTTGTGTTAAGTAGTACTGTTCTTAGCAGTTTAATCCCTCTTACTCCCCCTATCGGGGGAGGTCTATATGGCCTGCATGATTATCCTGACAAAGTATAACAACAAAACATGCGGTGTGGGACCCATGGTAACTAGGTTGTGTTAAATAGTACTATTCTTAGAACTTTAATCCCTGTTACTCCCCCTATCAAGGGAGGTCTATATGGCCTGAATGATTACCCTGACAAAGTATAATAACAAAACATGCGGTCTGGGATCCATGGTAACTAGGTTGTGTTAAGTAGTACTATTCTTAGCACTTTCAACCCTGTAACTCCCCCTATCGGGGGAGGTCTATATGGCCTGCATGATTACCCTGACAAAGTATATCAACAAGACACGCGGTCTGGGACCCATGGTAACTAGGTTGTGTTAAGTAGTACTGTTCTTAGCAGTTTAATCCCTCTTACCTTCCTATCGGGGGAGGTCTATATGGCCTGCATGATTACCCTGACAAAGTATAACAACAAAACATGCGGTGTGGGACTCATGGTAACTAGGTTGTGTTAAGTAGTACTATTCTTAGAACTTTAATCCCTGTTACTCCCCCTGTCAAGGGAGGTCTATATGGCCTGCATGATTACCCTGACAAAGTATAATAACAAAACATGCGGTCTGGGACCCATGGTAACTATGTTGTGTTAAGTAGTACTATTCTTAGCACTTTCATCCCTGTAACTCCCCCTATCGGGGGAGGTCTATATGGCCTGCTTGATTATCCTGACAAAATATAACAACAAGACATGTGGTCTGGGAACCACTGTTAACTAGGTTGTGTTAAATTGTACTATTCTTAGCACTTTAATCCCTGCTACTCCCCCTATCAAGGGAGGTCTATATGGCCTGCATGATTACCCTGACAAAGTATAATAACAAAACATGCGGTCTGGGACCCATGGTAACTAGGTTGTGTTAAGTAGTACTATTCTTAGCACTTTCATCCCTGTAACTCCCCCTATCGGGGGAGGTCTATATGGCCTGCATGATTACCCTGACAAAGTATAACAACAAAACATGCAGTCTGGGACCCATGGCAACTAGGTTGTGTTACGTAGTACTATTCTTAGCACTTTAATCCCTGTTACTCCCTCTATCAAGGGAGGTCTATATGGCCTGCATGATTACCCTGACAAAGTATAATAACAAAACATGCGGGCTGGGACCCATGGTAACTAGGTTGTGTTGAGTAGTACTATTCTTAGCACTTTCATCCCTGTAACTCCCCCTATCGTGGGAGGTCTATATGGCCTGCATGATTACCATGACAAAGTATAACAACAAGACACGCGGTCTGGGACCCATGGTAACTAGGTAGTGTTAAGTAGTACTTTTCTTAGCAGTTTAATCCCTCTTACTCCAACTTTCGGTGGAGGTCTATATGGCCTGCATGATTACCCTGACAAAGTATAACAACAAAACATGCGGTCTGGGACCCATGGCAACTAGGTTGTGTTAAGTAGTACTATTCTTAGCACTTTAATCCCTGTTACTCCCCCTATTGGGAGAGGTCTATATGGCCTGCATGATTACCCTGACAAAGTATAACAACAAAACATGCGGTGTGGGACCCATGGTAACTAGGTTGTGTTAAGTAGTACTATTCTTAGAACTTTAATCCGTGTTACTCCCCCTATCAAGGGAGGTCTATATGGCCTGCATGATTACCCTGACAAAGTATAATAACAAAACATGCGGTCTGGGACCCATGGTAACTATGTTGTTTTAAGTAGTACTATTCTTAGCACTTTCATCCCTGTAACTCCCCCTATCGGAGGAGGTCTATATGGCCTGCTTGATTATCCTGACAAAATATAACAACAAGACATGTGGTCTGGGAACCACTGTTAACTAGGTTGTGTTAAATTGTACTATTCTTAGCACTTTAATCCCTGTTACTCCCCCTATCAAGGGAGGTTTATATGGCCTGCATGATTACCCTGACAAAGTATAATAATTAAACATGCGGTCTGGGACCCATGGTAACTAGGTTATGTTCAGTAATACTATTCTTAGCACTTTAATCCCTGTTACTCCTCCTATCAAGGGAGGTCTACATGGCCTGCATGATTACCCTGACAAAGTATAATAACAAGACATGCGGTGTGGGACCCATGGTAACTAGGTTGTGTTAAGTAGTACTATTCTTAGCACTTTAATCCCTGTTACTCCCCCTATCGGGGGAGGTCTTTATGGCCTTCCTGATTATCCTGACAAAATATAACAACAAGACATGCGGTCTGGGAACCACTGTTAACTAGGTTGTGTTAAGTTGTACTATTCTTAGCACTTTAATCCCTGTTACTCCCCCTATCAAGGGGTGGTCTATATGGCCTGCATGATTACCCTGACAAAGTATAATAACAAAACATGCGGTCTGGGACCCATGGTAACTAGGTTGTGTTAAGTAGTACTATTCTTAGCACTTTCATCCCTGTAACTCCCCCTATCGGGGGAGGTCTATATAGCCTGCATGATTACCCTGACAAAGTATAACAATAAAACATGCAGTCTGGGACCCATGGCAACTAGGTTGTGTTAAGTAGTACTATTCTTAGCACTTTAATACCTGTTACTCCCCCTATCAAGGGAGTTCTATATGGCCTGCATGATTACCCTGACAAAGTATAATAATAAAACATGCGGTCTGGGACCCATGGTAACTAGGTTGTGTTAAGTAGTACTATTCTTAGCACTTTCATCCCTGTAACTCCCCCTATCGTGGGAGGTCTATATGGCCTGCATGATTACCATGACAAAGTATAACAACAAGACACGCGGTCTGGGACCCATGGTAACTAGGTTGTGTTAAGTAGTTCTTTTCTTAGCAGTTTAATCCCTCTTACTCCCCCTTTCGGTGGAGGTCTATATGGCCTGCATGAATACCCTGACAAAGTATAACAACAAAACATGCGGTCTGGGACCCATGGCAACTAGGTTGTGTTAAGTAGTACTATTCTTAGCACTTTAATCCCTGTTACTCCCCCTATTGGGAGAGGTCTTTATGGCCTGCATGATTACCCTGACAAAGTATAACAACAAGACACGCGGTCTGGGACCCATGGTAACTAGGTTGTGTTAAGTAGTACTGTTCTTAGCAGTTTAATCCCTCTTACTCCCCCTATCGGGGGAGGTCTATATGGCCTGCATGATTATCCTGACAAAGTATAACAACAAAACATGCGGTGTGGGACCCATGGTAACTAGGTTGTGTTAAATAGTACTATTCTTAGAACTTTAATCCCTGTTACTCCCCCTATCAAGGGAGGTCTATATGGCCTGAATGATTACCCTGACAAAGTATAATAACAAAACATGCGGTCTGGGATCCATGGTAACTAGGTTGTGTTAAGTAGTACTATTCTTAGCACTTTCAACCCTGTAACTCCCCCTATCGGGGGAGGTCTATATGGCCTGCATGATTACCCTGACAAAGTATAACAACAAAACATGCAGTCTGGGACCCATGGCAACTAGGTTGTGTTAAGTAGTACTTGTCATGAGCGCTTCCGTTCATCGCCGTGTCGCCGCGGCTCCCGGAACTCCTCTGTGTCTCTGACGTCATGTTGCTTAGCAACATGACGCTTTCTCTCACACCCCTCTGATGACGGTTACGCTCTGCCCTTTAAATCTCGGCGGGAGATCTGAATCTGGGCCCGTTTGTTGTTTCCCTGGATTGTGAGTACCATATCAGTTTTGTTCTTCTGTGTACCGACTTCTGCCTGCCTGACCAAGCCTCTTGCCTTATCCCTACTTGCTGATATTTGGACATTGACTTCTGCCTGCCTGACCTTGCCTGTAGCTATTACCCTTTTGCTGATACTTTGATGCCGACTTCTGCTTGCCTGACCCTGTCTTTTGCCTATACCTTTTGCTGATATTTGGATGCCGACTTCTGCCTGCCTGACCTTGCTTTGGCCTTTACCTTTAAACCTATTCTTTGTTAAACAACACCTGCTTAAAAGGGACATTTACTTTTACAAGCTACAAAAGAGAACTTTGCCTTTCTGTTTGTTATACACCTGCTTAAAAGGGACATTTACTTTTACAAGCTGCAAAAGAGAACTTTGCCTTTCTGTTTGTTATACACCTGCTTAAAAGGGACATTTACTTTTACAAGCTGCAAAAGAGAACTTTGCCTTTCTGTTTGTTATACACCTGCTTAAAAGGGACATTTACTTTTACAAGCTGCAAAAGAGAATTTTGCCTTTCTGTTTGTTATACACCTGCTTAAAAGGGACATTTACTTTTACAAGCTGCAAAAGAGAACTTTGCCTTTCTGTTTGTTATAAACCTGCTTAAAGGGACATTATACTTTTACAAGCTGCAAAAGAGAACTTTTCCTTTGTTTTACTAGCCTGCTAAAGAGGACCTTTTTCAGAAGCTTCAAGTAAGAGCATTTCCTTTTTGTTCTTTGTACTACTTAAAGGGACGTTTTATCCTTTGTGGCTTTCCTGCATTCTGGAACAATATTCATTTTTGTTATCTTCTAATCTGCTTCCTGAGTGGGTCACGTCCTGGATATTTCTCAGTGTGCTAGCGTGTGCTTTCAATTCACGCTAGCAGTTGGGTTACATCCCGGATTGATTCCTGAGCGGCTGACATTACAAACGGGCCATAAAAATGGACCCCACTGAATTATCTATGGCCGTGGCTCACCAGGGACAGCTCTTGGGTTCTCATGCCACTCACTTGCAGTCTCTGGACACTAAACTTGATCAAATTACTGCTCTATTACAAAATTTGGTTGCTACCGCACCTCCCAATCCTAATCCCAATCCAAATCCGATTGAGGCATTACCTCCTCCGATTCCTAACAATCAGTCTCAGGTACAACTAAGTCCCAGGATTCCTCTTCCGGATAAATATGATGGGAATCCTGAAGAATGTAGAGGCTTTTTGAATCAATGCCGTCTTCATTTCCGAAATAGCCCTACTCTCTTTGCTACTGCCTCTTCTAGAATCACGTTTCTTATTTCCTTAATGAAAGGAAAAGCCTTGGCTTGGGTGTCACCTTTGCTAGAAAAGAATGATCCTATACTGTTGGATGTTGATACATTTCTATCTACATTCTCAAACGTATTCGATAAACCTGGAAGGTCATCCGCTGCTGAAGCAACTCTCCTGGATTTACGTCAAGGAAATCAACCAGTCTCTCAATATGCAATTGAGTTCCGCACCCTTGCCTCTGAAACCACTTGGAATCAGGGAGCACTCAGAGCCGCTTTCCGTAAAGGACTTTCTGAGCGTCTCAAGGATGAATTGGTGTATCGTGAACTTCCAGAGTCCTTAGAAGCCTTAATAAATCTCTGTATCAGTCTCGACGCCAGGTTTCGTGAACGCCAACAAGAAAAGGATAGAACACAGAGGACTTCCACTCGAACTCCTTTTCGTTTAGCTCCTCGTTTTTCTAATCCAGTCACTCCAGCCTCTCCTACTACTGATCAGGCTGAACCCATGGAAGTAGGAAGTATAAATTAACTGAGACTGAACGCTTAAGAAGACGGACTCTTGGCTTATGTCTGTACTGTGGCCTTAAAGGACATTTATTAAGGGATTGTCCTACTAGGCCAGTAAAAGCCAGGGCTTAACTCTAGTCCAGGGAACTGAGTTAAGCCAAAATAGTGGTCATTCCCTATACAAGAAACTCTTTGTTCCAGTAACTCTTCTAATTGGACATAAGAAGATCTATACCCAAGCTCTAATTGATTCTGGTGATGGAGGTGTGTTCATTGACTCTACATTTGTTTCTACTCATTCTATACCCTTACTAAAGAAGGAGTATTCCATTTCAGTCTCTACGGTCAGTGGAGATCCTTTGGGTTCTGGATACATTCAGTTTTCTACTCAACCCTTAATCCTCACCGTAGGAATACTTCATTCTGAGACAATTTGTTTCGATGTCATTCCCACTCCGCAATTTCCCATTATCTTGGGATTACCCTGGCTCCAGATTCACAATCCCATTTTTCTTGGACTTTCGGTGAACTCACTTCCTGGGGATCTACATGCCAGACTAAATGTCTTCAAAAGATTACTAAGTTACCACTCACTATTGCTCTCACAGTTGAAACTCCGGAATCCTTACCTATGCATTACCATGACTTTGTGGATGTCTTCTCCAAAAAAGAAGCAGAACGTCTTCCTCCTCATCGCCCTTTTGATTGTCCCATTGACCTCCTTCCTGGGGCTGCCTATCCTCGAGGCAAGACATATCCACTTTCTAAACCAGAAAACATGGCTCTGGAAGAATATATAAAAGACAATCTGGCTAGAGGATTTATTCGACCCTCCTCTTCCCCTGTAGGGGCTGGTTTCTTTTTTGTGGGAAAAAAGGATGGCGGATTAAGACCCTGTATTGATTATCGTGGATTGAATCAGATTACCATCAAGAACAGTTATCCTCTGCCCCTTATTCCTGAACTTTTTACTTATCTTCAGGGAGCCACCATTTTCACCAAACTCGACCTACGTGGTGCATACAACTTGATCCGTATACGCAAAGGAGATGAGTGGAAGACTGCCTTTAACACTCGATTTGGGCATTATGAATATTTGGTCATGCCCTTCGGGCTATGCAATGCTCCGGCGGTTTTCCAGCATTTTGTAAATGAGATCTTTCGTGATTTTTTGAATATTTTTGTTATCATATATCTGGACGACATCTTAATTTTTTCTCAGAACCACCAAGATCATGTGCACCACGTCAAGAAAGTACTTCAACGTCTAAGAGAATTCCATCTGTTTGCTAAACTGGAGAAATGTTCTTTCCATCAAAAATCCATACCCTTTCTGGGTTATGTAATATCGGCATCTGGATTCGAAATGGACCCTACTAAACTTTCTGCCATTTTGGATTGGCCTAGACCTGATTCTTTGAAGGCTTTACAACGTTTCCTAGGCTTCGCCAATTATTACAGAAAGTTCATCAAGAATTTTGCTACTATTACTTCTCCTCTTACTTCTCTCACAAGAAAAGGACAAAACTGTAAAGTATGGCCGTCTGAGGCTATAGAAGCTTTTGAATCTCTCAAAGAAGCTTTTTCCTCAGCTCCTATCCTTCGTCATCCAAATCCTGAGTTTCAATTTATTCTGGAGGTGGATGCTTCCTCTGTTGCTGCTGGAGCGGTTCTGTCTCAACGAATACCAGAGACTGGAAGGATTCATCCTGTTGCTTTTTTCTCTAAAAAATTCACTCCTTCCGAATTTAACTATGACGTAGGGAATAAAGAGTTGCTTGCCATCAAGATGGCATTGGATGAATGGAGACATTGGCTGGAAGGTACTTCTTTGCCATTTACTATACTTACTGATCATAAGAACCTTCTGTATCTCCAAACAGCCAAACGACTAAATTCCAGGCAAGCACGCTGGTCCTTATTCTTCTCTCGGTTTCACTATAATTTGTCTTACATACCTGGATCAAAAAATATTAAAGCAGACGCACTTTCCAGACAATTTCAAGATACCCCAGTTCCTGAGTCTGGTACCATTCTCCAACCTCATGAAGTCATTGCCCAGTTATCAACTTCTTGGTTACAAGAATTACAGTCCGCTCAAGAGCATCTTCCTTTGTCCTGTAAACCTCCCAATGGTTTACTCTTTGTTCCTGAACGCCTTCGTTCCAAGATTTTATTTTGGGCTCATGATAGTCCCCTTTCTGGACATCCTGGCATCAGTATTACCACTCGAAACCTCAAACAACATGTCTGGTGGCCTACACTCTCTCAAGATGTGAAGGATTACGTCTCAGTATGCACACAATGTGCCATGAACAAAACCCCACGCCAACTTCCTTCAGGATTACTCCAACCATTGCCTATACCTCACCAGCCTTGGACTCATGTATCCATGGACTTTATTACCGATCTTCCCTTGTCCACTGGGAACAATACTATCTGGGTGGTGGTCGACAGGTTCACTAAGACGGCTCATTTTGTACCCTTGCCAGGATTACCATCTGCCAAAAGACTCTCTGAACTTTTTATTCTACATATTGTAAGAATCCATGGATTTCCTCTAGATATTGTTTCAGATAGAGGGGTACAATTCGTTTCTCGATTTTGGAGGTCACTTTGTAAACATTTTGGTACTACTATATCTCTCTCTACTTCTCACCACCCACAATCGAATGGTCAGACTGAAAGAGTAAACCAGTGTCTTGAAACATATCTTAGACATTATGTGGATCATTATCATTCAAACTGGACTTCTTACCTTCCTTTGGCTGAATTGGCCCATAATGCCCGGTACAATTCCTCCCTTCAGACTTCTCCTTTTCATGCAGCTTATGGATATCAGCCTAGGACATTCCCTTTGCATACTTCCTCCACAGTGAATCCTGCTTCTGATCTTACAGCCCGAAGATTAACTCGACATTGGCAGAAGATACATCGTATTCTTTCTGTAACTTCTAGACGTTACAAGTTCTTTTCGGATCTTCGACGGAAAAAGGCTCCCAAATATCACCCTGGTGATAAAGTTTGGATTTCCTCTCGATTTCTTCGCCTGAAACAACCTTCTAACAAATTGGGACCACGATATGTGGGTCCTTTCCGAATACTGGGTCAGGTATGTTCCACTGCTTATCGGGTAGCTTTACCCAAGTCTCTCAAAGTCCATCCGGTATTTCATGTTTCTCTTTTAAAACCTGTGATGTTTAACAGGTATTCTAAGCCTTTTTCTAAACCTCCACCGATATTGGTGCATGGACATCCTGAGTTTGAGATCAGCCATATTCTAGATTCCAAATTGCGGGGCAAGAAATTGTATTATCTCATTCATTGGAAGGGTTATCCAGTCACGGAACGTTCTTGGGAACCTGCTCATCAAGTAAATGCTCCTATATTGGTCAAGTCCTTCCACAAGACTCATCCTGATAGACCTGGTCCTGTCCCCCGGAGGGGTCCTTGAGGAGGGGGTGCTGTCATGAGCGCTTCCGTTCATCGCCGTGTCGCCGCGGCTCCCGGAACTCCTCTGTGTCTCTGACGTCATGTTGCTTAGCAACATGACGCTTTCTCTCACACCCCTCTGATGACGGTTACGCTCTGCCCTTTAAATCTCGGCGGGAGATCTGAATCTGGGCCCGTTTGTTGTTTCCCTGGATTGTGAGTACCATATCAGTTTTGTTCTTCTGTGTACCGACTTCTGCCTGCCTGACCAAGCCTCTTGCCTTATCCCTACTTGCTGATATTTGGACATTGACTTCTGCCTGCCTGACCTTGCCTGTAGCTATTACCCTTTTGCTGATACTTTGATGCCGACTTCTGCTTGCCTGACCCTGTCTTTTGCCTATACCTTTTGCTGATATTTGGATGCCGACTTCTGCCTGCCTGACCTTGCTTTGGCCTTTACCTTTAAACCTATTCTTTGTTAAACAACACCTGCTTAAAAGGGACATTTACTTTTACAAGCTACAAAGAGAACTTTGCCTTTCTGTTTGTTATACACCTGCTTAAAAAGCGACATTTACTTTTACAAGCTGCAAAAGAGAACTTTGCCTTTCTGTTTGTTATACACCTGCTTAAAAGGGACATTTACTTTTACAAGCTGCAAAAGAGAACTTTGCCTTTCTGTTTGTTATACACCTGCTTAAAAGGGACATTTACTTTTACAAGCTGCAAAAGAGAATTTTGCCTTTCTGTTTGTTATACACCTGCTTAAAAGGGACATTTACTTTTACAAGCTGCAAAAGAGAACTTTGCCTTTCTTTTTGTTATAAACCTGCTTAAAGGGACATTATACTTTTACAAGCTGCAAAAGAGAACTTTTCCTTTGTTTTACTAGCCTGCTAAAGAGGACCTTTTTCAGAAGCTTCAAGTAAGAGCATTTCCTTTTTGTTCTTTGTACTACTTAAAGGGACGTTTTATCCTTTGTGGCTTTCCTGCATTCTGGAACAATATTCATTTTTGTTATCTTCTAATCTGCTTCCTGAGTGGGTCACGTCCTGGATATTTCTCAGTGTGCTAGCGTGTGCTTTCAATTCACGCTAGCAGTTGGGTTACATCCCGGATTGATTCCTGAGCGGCTGACAGTACTATTCTTAACACTTTAATACCTGTTACTCCCCCTATCAAGGGAGTTCTATATGGCCTGCATGATTACCCTGACAAAGTATAATAACAAAACATGCGGTCTGGGACCCATGGTAACTAGGTTGTGTTAAGTAGTACTATTCTTAGCACTTTCATCCCTGTAACTCCCCCTATCAAGGGAGGTCTATATGGCCTGCATGATTACCATGACAAAGTATAACAACAAGACACGCGGTCTGGGACCCATGGTAACTAGGTTGTGTTAAGTAGTACTATTCTTAGCACTTTAATCCCTCTTACTCCCCCTATCGGTGGAGGTCTATATGGCCTGCATGATTACCCTGACAAAGTATAACAACAAAACATGCGGTCTGGGACCCATGGCAACTAGGTTGTGTTAAGTAGTACTATTCTTAGCACTTTAATCCCTGTTACTCCCCCTATCAGGGAGGTCTATATGCCTGCATGATTACCCTGACAAAGTATAACAACAAGACACGCGGTCTGGGACCCATGGTAACTAGGTTGTGTTAAGTAGTACTATTCTTAGCACTTTCATCCCTGTAACTCCCCCTATCATGGGAGGTCTATATGGCCTGCATGATTACCATGACAAAGTATAACAACAAGACACGCGGTCTGGGACCCATGGTAACTAGGTTGTGTTAAGTAGTACTTTTCTTAGCAGTTTAATCCCTCTTACTCCCCCTTTCGGTGGAGGTCTATATGGCCTGCATGATTACCCTGACAAAGTATAACAACAAAACATGCGGTCTGGGACCCATGGCAACTAGGTTGTGTTAAGTAGTACTATTCTTAGCACTTTAATCCCTGTTACTCCCCCTATTGGGAGAGGTCTATATTGCCTGCATGATTACCCTGACAAAGTATAACAACAAGACACGCGGTCTGGGACCCATGGTAACTAGGTTGTGTTAAGTAGTACTGTTCTTAGCAGTTTAATCCCTCTTACTCTCCCTATCGGGGGAGGTCTATATGGCCTGCATGATTATCCTGACAAAGTATAACAACAAAACATGCGTTGTGGGACCCATGGTAACTAGGTTGTGTTAAGTAGTACTATTCTTAGAACTTTAATCCCTGTTACTCCCCCTATCAAGGGAGGTCTATATGGCCTGCATGATTACCCTGACAAAGTATAATAACAAAACATGCGGTCTGGGACCCATGGTAACTAGGTTGTGTTAAGTAGTACTATTCTTAGCACTTTAATCCTTGTTACTCCCCCTATCGGGGGAGGTCTATATGGCCTGCCTGATTATCTTGACAAAATATAACAACAAGACATGCGGTCTGGGAACCACTGTTAACTAGGTTGTGTTAAGTTGTTCTATTCTTAGCACTTTAATCCCTGTTACTCCCCCTATTGGGAGAGGTCTATATGGCCTGCATGATTACCCTGACAAAGTATAACAACAAGACACGCGGTCTGGGACCCATGGTAACTAGGTTGTGTTAAGTAGTACTGTTCTTAGCAGTTTAATCCCTCTTACTCCCCCTATCGGGGGAGGTCTATATGGCCTGCATGATTATCCTGACAAAGTATAACAACAAAACATGCGGTGTGGGACCCATGGTAACTAGGTTGTGTTAAGTAGTACTATTCTTAGAACTTTAATCCCTGTTACTCCCCCTATCAAGGGAGGTCTATATGGCCTGCATGATTACCCTGACAAAGTATAATAACAAAACATGCGGTCTGGGATCCATGGTAACTAGGTTGTGTTAAGTAGTACTATTCTTAGCACTTTCAACCCTGTAACTCCCCCTATCGGGGGAGGTCTATATGGCCTGCATGATTACCCTGACAAAGTATAACAACAAAACATGCAGTCTGGGACCCATGGCAACTAGGTTGTGTTAAGTAGTACTATTCTTAGCACTTTAATACCTGTTACTCCCCCTATCAAGGGAGGTCTATATGGCCTGCATGATTACCCTGACAAAGTATAATAACAAAACATGCGGTCTGGGACCCATGGTAACTAGGTTGTGTTAAGTAGTACTATTCTTAGCACTTTAATCCCTGTTACTCCCCCTATTGGGAGAGGTCTATATTGCCTGCATGATTACCCTGACAAAGCATAACAACAAGACACGCGGTCTGGGACCCATGGTAACTAGGTTGTGTTAAGTAGTACTGTTCTTAGCAGTTTAATCCCTCTTACTCTCCCTATCGGGGGAGGTCTATATGGCCTGCATGATTATCCTGACAAAGTATAACAACAAAACATGCGGTCTGGGACCCATGGTAACTAGGTTGTGTTAAGTAGTACTATTCTTAGAACTTTAATCCCTGTTACTCCCCCTATCAAGGGAGGTCTATATGGCCTGCATGATTACCCTGACAAAGTATAATAACAAAACATGCGGTCTGGGACCCATGGTAACTAGGTTGTGTTAAGTAGTACTATTCTTAACACTTTAATCCCTATTACTCCCCCTATCGGGGGAGGTCTATATGGCCTGCCTGATTATCCTGACAAAATATAACAACAAGACATGTGGTCTGGGAACCACTGTTAACTAGGTTGTGTTAAGTTGTACTGTTCTTAGCACTTTAATCCCTGTTACTCCCCCTATCAAGGGAGGTCTATATGGCCTGCATGATATACAAAGTATAACAACCAAACATGCGGTCTGGGACCCATGGTGGTACTGGTATAACTAGGTTTTCTTAAGTAGTACTATTCTTAGCAGTTTAATCCCTGTGATTGGTCTGTCCTCCTACTCCAAATTTGTCAAAAACACAAGTGGCTGTCTCAAAACAGTCCGGACACAAGATAGATAGATAGATAGGATAGATAGATAGATATACATAGATTGATAGTTAGATAGAATCGATAGAAGATAAATAGATAGATTTGTTAGATATATAATTACCCTGACAAAGTATAATAATTAAACATGCCGTCTGGGACCCATGGTAACTAGGTTATGTTCAGTAATACTATTCTTAGCACTTTAATCCCTGTTACTCCTCCTATCAAGGGAGGTCTATATGGCCTGCATGATTACCCTGACAAAGTATAATAACAAGACATGCGGTGTGGGACCCATGGTAACTAGGTTGTGTTAAGTAGTACTATTCTTAGCACTTTAATCCCTGTTACTCCTCCTATCAAGGGAGGTCTATATGGCCTGCATGATTACCCTGACAAAGTATAATAACAAGACATGCGGTGTGGGACCCATGGTAACTAGGTTGTGTTAAGTTGTACTATTCTTAGCACTTTAATCCCTGTTACTCCCCCTATCAAGGGAGGTCTATATGGCCTGCATGATTACCCTGACAAAGTATAATAACAAAACATGCGGTCTGGGACCCATGGTAACTAGGTTGTGTTAAGTAGTACTATTCTTAGCACTTTAATCCCTGTTACTCCCCCTATCGGGGGAGGTCTATATAGCCTGCATGATTACCCTGACAAAGTATAACAATAAAACATGCAGTCTGGGACCCATGGCAACTAGGTTGTGTTAAGTAGTACTATTCTTAGCACTTTAATACCTGTTACTCCCCCTATCAAGGGAGTTCTATATGGCCTGCATGATTACCCTGACAAAGTATAATAATAAAACATGTGGTCTGGGACCCATGGTAACTAGGTTGTGTTAAGTAGTACTATTCTTAGCACTTTCATCCCTGTAACTCCCCCCTATCGTGGGAGGTCTATATGGCCTGCATGATTACCATGACAAAGTATAACAACAAGACACGCGGTCTGGGACCCATGGTAACTAGGTTGTGTTAAGTAGTTCTTTTCTTAGCAGTTTAATCCCTCTTACTCCCCCTTTCGGTGGAGGTCTATATGGCCTGCATGATTACCCTGACAAAGTATAACAACAAAACATGCGGTCTGGGACCCATGGCAACTAGGTTGTGTTAAGTAGTACTATTCTTAGCACTTTAATCCCTGTTACTCCCCCTATTGGGAGAGGTCTATATGGCCTGCATGATTACCCTGACAAAGTATAACAACAAGACACGCGGTCTGGGACCCATGGTAACTAGGTTGTGTTAAGTAGTACTGTTCTTAGCAGTTTAATCCCTCTTACTCCCCCTATCGGGGGAGGTCTATATGGCCTGCATGATTATCCTGACAAAGTATAACAACAAAACATGCGGTGTGGGACCCATGGTAACTAGGTTGTGTTAAATAGTACTATTCTTAGAACTTTAATCCCTGTTACTCCCCCTATCAAGGGAGGTCTATATGGCCTGCATGATTACCCTGACAAAGTATAATAACAAAACATGCGGCTGGGACCCATGGTAACTAGGTTGTGTTAAGTAGTACTATTCTTAGCACTTTCATCCCTGTAACTCCCCCTATCGGGGGAGGTCTATATAGCCTGCATGATTACCCTGACAAAGTATAACAATAAAACATGCAGTCTGGGACCCATGGCAACTAGGTTGTGTTAAGTAGTACTATTCTTAGCACTTTAATACCTGTTACTCCCCCTATCAAGGGAGTTCTATATGGCCTGCATGATTACCCTGACAAAGTATAATAATAAAACATGTGGTCTGGGACCCATGGTAACTAGGTTGTGTTAAGTAGTACTATTCTTAGCACTTTCATCCCTGTAACTCCCCCTATCATGGGAGGTCTATATGGCCTGCATGATTACCATGACAAAGTATAACAACAAGACACGCGGTCTGGGACCCATGGTAACTAGGTTGTGTTAAGTAGTTCTTTTCTTAGCAGTTTAATCCCTCTTACTCTCCCTTTCGGTGGAGGTCTATATGGCCTGCATGATTACCCTGACAAAGTATAATAACAAAACATGCGGTCTGGGACCCATGGCAACTAGGTTGTGTAAGTAGTACTATTCTTAGCACTTTAATCCCTGTTACTCCCCCTATGGGAGAGGTCTATATGGCCTGCATGATTACCCTGACAAAGTATAACAACAAGACACGCGGTCTGGGACCCATGGTAACTAGGTTGTGTTAAGTAGTACTGTTCTTAGCAGTTTAATCCCTCGTTACTCCCCCTATCAGGGGAGGTCTATATGGCCTGCATGATTATCCTGACAAAGTATAACAACAAAACATGCGGTGTGGGACCCATGGTAACTAGGTTGTGTTAAGTAGTACTATTCTTAGAACTTTAATCCCTGTTACTCCCCCTATTGGGGGAGGTCTATATGGCCTGCATGATTACCCTGACAAAGTATAATAACAAAACATGCGGTCTGGGACCCATGGTAACTAGGTTGTGTTAAGTAGTACTGTTCTTAGCACTTTAATACCTGTTACTCCCCCTATCGGGGGAGGTCTATATGGCCTGCATGATTAGCCGGACCAAACAAAACAACAAGACATGCGGTCTTGGACTGGGACCCATGGCTAACTAGGTTGTGTAAAGTAGTACTATTCTTAGCACTTTCATCACTGTTACTTCCAGACCTCTCAGGGGAGGACTACATGGCCATCATGATTAGATTAACAAAGTACAACAATAAAACCTGCGCTCTTGGAACCATGTTAAGTAGGTTTATTTCGGTAGTACTGTTCTTATTAGTTTAATACCTGTTACAACCCCTAATGGTGGGAGGTCTATATGGCCTGCATGATTAGTCGCACCAAATAAAACAACAAGACATGCGGTCTTGGACTGGGACCCATGGCTAACTTGGTTGTGTAAAGTAGTACTATTCTTAGCACTTTCATCCCTGTTACTTCCAGACCTCTCGGGGGAGGTCTACATGGCCATCATGATTAGCCTAACAAAGTACAACAATAAAACCTGGGCTCTTGAAACCATGTTAAGTAGGTTTATTTCAGTAGTACTGTTCTTATTAGTTTAATACCTGTTACAACCCCTAATGGTGGGAGGTCTATATGGCCTGCATGATTAGTCGCACCAAATAAAACAACAAGACATGCGGTCTTGGACTGGGACCCATGGCTAACTTGGTTGTGTAAAGTAGTACTATTCTTAGCACTTTCATCCCTGTTACTTCCAGACCTCTCGGGGGAGGTCTACATGGCCATCATGATTAGCCTAACAAAGTACAACAATAAAACCTGCGCTCTTGGAACCATGTTAAGTAGGTAAGTCGGTAGTACTGTTCTTATTAGTTTAATACCTGTTACAACCCCTAATGGTGGGAGGTCTATATGGCCTGCATGATTAGTCGCACCAAATAAAACAACAAGACATGTGGTCTTGGACTGGGACCCATGAGTAAATAGGTTGTGTAAAGTAGTACTATTCTTAGCACTTTAATCCCTGTTACTCCCCCTATCGGGGGAGGTCTATATGGCCTGCCTGATTATCCTGACAAAGTATAATAACAAAACATGCGGCGTGGAACCCATGGTAACTAGGTTGTGTTAAGTTGTACTATTCTTAGCACTTTAATCCCTGTTACTCCCCCTATCAAGGGAGGTCTATATGGCCTGCATGATTACCCTGACAAAGTATAATAACAAAACATGCGGTCTGGGACCCATGGTAACTAGGTTGTGTTAAGTAGTACTATTCTTAGCACTTTAATCCCTGTTACTTCCAGACCTCTCGGGGGAGGTCTACATGGCCATCATGATTAGCCTAACAAAGTACAACAATAAAACCTGGGCTCTTGAAACCATGTTAAGTAGGTTTATTTCAGTAGTACTGTTCTTATTAGTTTAATACCTGTTACAACCCCTAATGGTGGGAGGTCTATATGGCCTGCATGATTAGTCGCACCAAATAAAACAACAAGACATGCGGTCTTGGACTGGGACCCATGGCTAACTTGGTTGTGTAAAGTAGTACTATTCTTAGCACTTTCATCCCTGTTACTTCCAGACCTCTCGGGGGAGGTCTACATGGCCATCATGATTAGCCTAACAAAGTACAACAATAAAACCTGGGCTCTTGAAACCATGTTAAGTAGGTTTATTTCAGTAGTACTGTTCTTATTAGTTTAATACCTGTTACAACCCCTAATGGTGGGAGGTATATATGGCCTGCATGATTAGTCGCACCAAATAAAACAAAAAGACATGCGGTCTTGGACTGGGACCCATGGCTAACTTGGTTGTGTAAAGTAGTACTATTCTTAGCACTTTCATCCCTGTTACTTCCAGACCTCTCGGGGGTCATGGACTGGGACCCATGGCTAACTAGGTTGTGTAAAGTAGTACTATTCTTAGCACTTTCATCCCTGTTACTTCCAGACCTCTCGGGGGAGGACTACATGGCCATCATGGTTAGATTAACAAAGTACAACAATAAAACCTGCGCTCTTGGAACCATGTTAAGTAGGTTTATTTCGGTAGTACTGTTCTTATTAGTTTGATACCTGTTACAACCCCTAATGGTGGGAGGTCTATATGGCCTGCATGATTAGTCGCACCAAATAAAACAACAAGACATGCGGTCTTGGACTGGGACCCATGGCTAACTTGGTTGTGTAAAGTAGTACTATTCTTAGCACTTTTATCCCTGTTACTTCCAGACCTCTCGGGGGAGGTCTACATGGCCATCATGATTAGCCTAACAAAGTACAACAATAAAACCTGCGCTCTTGGAACCATGTTAAGTAGGTTTATTTCGGTAGTACTGTTCTTATTAGTTTAATACCTGTTACAACCCCTAATGGTGGGAGGTCTATATGGCCTGCATGATTAGTCGCACCAAATAAAACAACAAGACATGTGGTCTTGGACTGGGACCCATGGCTAACTCGATTGTGTAAAGTAGTACTATTCTTAGCACTTTCATCCCTGTTACTGCCACCTCTCGGGGGAGGTCTACATGGCCATCATGATTAGCCTAACAAAGTACAACAATAAAACCTGGGCTCTTGAAACCATGTTAAGTAGGTTTATTTCAGTAGTACTGTTCTTATTAGTTTAATACCTGTTACAACCCCTAATGGTGGGAGGTCTATATGGCCTGCATGATTAGTCGCACCAAATAAAACAACAAGACATGCGGTCTTGGACTGGGACCCATGGTTAACTCAGTTGTGTAAAGTAATACTATTCTTAGCACTTTCATCCCTGTTACTTCCAGACCTCTCGGGGGAGGTTTACATGGCCATCATGATTAGCCTAACAAAGTACAACAATAAAACCTGCGCTCTTGGAACCATGTTAAGTAGGTAAGTCGGTAGTACTGTTCTTATTAGTTTAATACCTGTTACAACCCCTAATGGTGGGAGGTCTATTTGGCCTGCATGATTAGTTGCACCAAATAAAACAACAAGACATGGGGTCTTGGACTGGGACCCATGAGTAAATAGGTTGTGTAAAGTAGTACTATTCTTAGCACTTTCATCCCTGTTACTCCCCCTATCGGGGGAGGTCTATATGGCCTGCATGATTACCCTCACCAAAATATAACAACAAGACGTGCAGGGAACCATGGTAAGGTTACTTCCTTTTGCACAATCAAGTATACCAGTTGCAGACAGAGGTTCTGACCCTGCATTATGGCTGCACCTCTCCCTAAAAGAGGCATCTGTTACAGAGTCTGTGGGCATGTATGCAAAGAGCTGGCCTGCCTAAAAGGATCAGCAAGGCAGTACAGGTCGTTCTCCTTCAGCCGTTTTATACGATGGCCCACGACCCTCAACAGCCACAACAGCATGAAACACCACATATGCCATCCTTTTGCACAATAGAGTACAGGTATCGCATTGATTTGAGGAACCCGGAGATAATTTTGAGGACCCGGGAATATTGAACAAAAAACGTGCTTGGACACCCAGTACAGGTCGTTCTCCTTCCGCCTTTGTAGACGAGGGTCCAGGAGTCAGACCCTCCACAGACATAACAGCAGGAAACACCACCTATGCCATCCTTTTGAACAATAGAGTACAGGTATGGCATCGATTTCAGGAACCGTGAAATTTAAAAAAAAACATGATTGGACACCCAGTACACTTTGTTCTCCTTCAGCCTTTTTATACGACGGTCCCGGACCCTCAACAGAAACAACAGCAGGAAACACCACATATGCCATCCTTTTGAACAATCCAGTACAGGTATGGCATCCATTTTAGGAACCTGGAAATAATTTTTAGGAACCGGGAAATGGAAAAAGATGCTTGGACAACCAGTACACTTCGTTCTCATTCAGCCTTTTTAGACAAGGGTCCAGGACCCTCAACAGAAACAACAGCAGGAAACACCACCTATGCCATCCTTTTGAACAATAGAGTACAGGTATGGCACCGGTTTTAGGAACCCGGAGATAACTTTTAGGAACCGGGAAATTTAAAAAGAAACATGATTGGACACCTAGTACACTTCCTTCTCCTTCAGCCTTTTTATACGAGGGTCCCGGACCCTCAGTAGAAACAAAAGCAGGAAAGAGCTCATATGCCATCCTTTTGAACAATAGAGTACAGGTATAGCATTGATTTTAGAAACCCGGAGATAATTTTTAGTAAATGGGAAATTGAACAAAAAAAATGATTGGACACCCAGTACACGTCGTTCTCCTTCAGCCTTTTTATAAGAGGGTCCAGGACCCTCAACAGAAACAACAGCAGGAAAGAGGACATATGCCATCCTTTTGAACAATAGAGTACAGGTACGGCATTGATTTTAGAAACCCGGAGATAATTTTTAGGAACCGGGAAATTGAAAAAAAACTATTTATTGGACACACCCAGTACACGTCGTTCTCCTTCAGTCTTTTTATAAGAGGGTCGAGGACACTCAACAGAAACAACAGCAGGAAAGAGCACATATGCCATCCTTTTGAACAATAGAGTACAGGTATGGCATTGATTTTAGAAACCCGGAGATAATTTTTAGGAACCGGGAAATTGAACAAAAAAATGATTGGAAACCCAGTAAATGTCGTTCTCCTTCGGACCCTCAACAGAAACAACAGTAGGAAAGAGGATATATGCCATCCTTTTGAACAATAGAGTACAGGTATGGCATTGATTTTAGAAACCCGGAGATAATTTTTAGTAAACGGGAAATTGAACAAAAAAAATGATTGGACACCCAGTACACGTCGTTCTCCTTCAGCCTTTTTATAAGAGGGTCCAGGACCCTCAACAGAAACAACAGCAGGAAAGAGGACATATGCCATCCTTTTGAACAATAGAGTACAGGTACGGCATTGATTTTAGAAACCCAGAGATAATTTTTAGGAACCGGGAAATTGAAAAAAAACTATTTATTGGACACACCCAGTACACGTCGTTCTCCTTCAACCTTTTTATAAGAGGGTCGGGGACACTCAACAGAAACAACAGCAGGAAAGAGCACATATGCCATCCTTTTGAACAATAGAGTACAGGTATGGCATTGATTTTTGAAACCCGGAGATAATTTTTAGGAACCGGGAAATTGAACAAAAAAATGATTGGAAACCCAATAAATGTCGTTCTCCTTCAGCATTTTTATAAGAGGGTCCAGGACCCTCAACAGAAACAACAGTAGGAAAGAGGACATATGCCATCCTTTTGAACAATAGAGTACAGGTACGGCATTGATTTTAGAAACCCGGAGATAATTTTTAGGAACCGGGAAATTGAACAAAAAAAATGATTGGACACCCAGTACACGTCGTTCTCCTTCAGCCTTTTTATAAGAGGGTCCAGGACCCTCAACAGAAACAACAGCAGGAAAGAGGACATATGCCATCCTTTTGAACAATAGAGTACAGGTACGGCAATGATTTTAGAAACCCGGAGATAATTTTTAGGAACTGGGAAATTGAACAAAAAAAATGATTGAACACACCCAGTACACGTCGTTCTCCTTCAGCCTTTTTATAAGAGGGTCCAGGACCCTCAACAGAAACAACAGCAGGAAACACCACATATGCCATCCTTTTGAACAATAGAGTACAGGTATGGCATTGATTTGAGGAACCCGGAGATAATTTAGAGGAACCGGGAATATTGAACAAAAAATGTGCTTGGACACCCAGTACAGGTCGTTCTCCTTCAGCCTTTTTATACGATGGGCCACGACCCTCAACAGGCACAACAGCATGAAACACCACATATGCCACCCTTTTGCACAATCAAGTACAGGTATGGCATTGATTTGAGGAACCCGGAGATAATTTAGAGGAACCGGGAATATTGAACAAAAAACGTGCTTGGACACCCAGTACAGGTCGTTCTCCTTCAGCCTTTTTATACGTTGGGCCACGACCCTCAACAGGCACAACAGCATGAAACACCACATATGCCACCCTTTTGCACAATTGAGTACAGGTATGGCATTGATTTGAGGAACCCAGAGATAATTTAGAGGAACCGGGAATATTGAACAAAAAATGTGCTTGGACACCCAGTTCAGGTCGTTCTCCTTCAGCCTTTTTATACGATGGCCCACGACCCTCAACAGGCACAACAGCATGAAACACCACATATGCCACCCTTTTGCACAATCGAGTACAGGTATGGCATTGATTTGAGGAACCCGGAGATAATTTAGAGGAACCGGGAATATTGAACAAAAAATGTGTTTGGACACCCAGTTCAGGTCGTTCTCCTTCAGCCTTTTTATACGATGGCCCACGACCCTCAACAGGCACAACAGCATGAAACACCACATATGCCACCCTTTTGAACAATCGAGTACAGGTATGGCATTGATTTGAGGAACCCGGAGATAATTTAGAGGAACCGGGAATATTGAACAAAAAATGTGCTTGGACACCCAGTTCAGGTCGTTCTCCTTCAGCCTTTTTATACGATTGCCATTTCATAATGGTGTGCTATCTTTTTTTCAATGAATCTAAAGCTAGGGGGCGTAGATTTCCAGAACTGCACAATACTAATCCGTAACACTGTACATATTGTCATAACTAGTTTATGATGTCGTTTTGGTGTTTGTGGTGATGGGAAGTGTAGTAATGCATGTTCAGGTTGTAACCTGATTTCTTTCTGGAATATGGTACTAAGAAGAGTCGATGTTCCCTCCCAAGTCTCTCTAATTTTCTCACAGTGCCACCACGTGTGTAGATATGTCCCTCTATCCTCGCATCCCCTAAAGCAAAGCCTCGGGGAAGAGTCTTCAGAGCTTCCAAACCTAGTCGGGTGCAGATACCATCTAAAAGCCACTTTGAGGAAATTTTCCTTAAGCAAAGCATTATGTGAGAACGACAATCCCTTGGTCAAGTTTGAGTTCCATGTCCTTAAGGGCCACGTCTTGTCAAGTTCCCGTTCCCATTTCATAATGGTCGGTGACTTTGCCTCTCTAAAATTATTATTAAACGTGGGGTATAACAAAGAGATTGTACCATGTGTGAGTTCTTTAGTTAAACACAAGGATTCAAATATAGTGGGTGCCGGTGTCTTAAAAGTGCCTGTCACCTCTTGGATTCTAGATTTTAATTGCAAGTAATGATACCATATGTTTCTATCATCAGGGTCTATAGCTTTGTATTGCTAATAGGAGATGAAGTTGTCGCCCACCATCACATCTGCTATTCTATAAAGCCCCTTATTAGCCCATTTCTGTTGTGTAAGTGAGTCTATTGAGGTTTGTGGTAGTATCAGAGGCGACAATTTTGATTTGGCAGTCAGCTTATTCCAAATAAAGATAGTGTGAGAGATCGCTACATGTCTGTGCATCAAAGGCTGTTTGTGATTTTTTTGAGGCCCATAATAAATTGGAAATTTGTCCTGTATCAGCAACTCCCGATTCAATTTGTGTCCATAGAGGCTGGTTTGCCCCATTGAACTAATGCAGCGTTTGGGCCATACGTGCTGAATAATAATATGATGGCAGGTGTGGAAAACCCACCCCTCCATCTCTTCTGTGAGTGCTCATAATTGTTTTATTAATCCTAGCTCTTTTTCCTTGCCAGACAAAGTGCAAAAGGTCTTTTTGAAGAGCGTTAAGCTCAGCTATTGGAATAGAGATCGGTAAGGATCTAAATAAATATAGTAATTTTGGCAGGAGTCATTTTAGCGGAGACAATCCTTCCATAGAAAGATATCTTGAGTTGTAACCATCTGTTAATTAAATTTCTAATATGTATGAACATTGGGAGATAATTTGCCTGGTATAAAGAATATATGTTAGCAGGGAGATATATTCCCAGGTACTTAAGTTTTTTATGTGCCCATTTGAAGGTGAAGTTGAGCTCTAGTAATTTTTTTGTGTTGGGGTAAATTAATGCCAAGCGCCTCGCACTTGTCCTTGTTTATTTTATAGCCGGATAGCTTTCCATACTTATTAAGTGTTGCATAAAGTGGTGGGAGGGAGAGTAGTGGTTTAGTTATTGATAATATTATATTGTCCGCGAAAAGCGAAACTTTGTATTCTTTAGCTCCTACTCTCAGACCGGCTATATCGGGGTCACTTCTAATATGGACAGCTAGTGGTTCAATGCTCATAGCGAACAACAACGGGGACAGAGGACATCCCTGTCTCGTCCCATTCCTAATCTGTATTGATTTAGACTGATACCCTGAAAGCCTGACGAAGGCTGAGGGGTGCGAGTACAGGGTGCTAAGAGCTTTGTGAAAAGCTCCGTCAATACCCGTTCTCTCTAGTACCGCAAACATATAATCCAAATTGATTCTGTCAAACGCCTTCTCTGCATCCAAGGAGAGGAACAAAGAAGGCGTTTTTTCTACAGTAGCCACATTAATCAAATCAATAATCTTTCGAGTATTATCCGATGCCTCTCTATTTCTTATGAATCCCACTTGGTCTGGGTGAATTATTTTTGTGAGAATGGGGTTCAGTCTATTTGCTAACATTTTTGTGAATAGCTTTACATCCTGATTTATCAAGGAAATGGGTCTATAATTTTGGCAGTGCAGTTTATTTTTTCCCGGCTTAGGTATTACTGCTATCCTGGCCATAAGCATTTCTTTGGGGATTTCTTTACCTTGCATTATAGTGTTAAATACCAGAGAGAGTTGGGGTATGAGAATATCTTGCAATGATTTATAAAAAGTACTGAGTACCCATCTGGTCCCGGTGCTTTAGAGCTTTTTATAGCTAATTTAATCTCATTTTGCGATATAGGAGCATTCAGTTTGTTACGTTATTCGTCTGAGATTTTGGGGAGTGTGTTGGAACCTAGAAATTTATCTAAGTCTACAAGGCTGTTTTTATCTTTCTTATTGGTTGGGAGGTTGTAGAGGTCATGGTAGCAATCTGCGAATCTATTGGCTATACTGAGGGGATCATTGGTATTCTTATTACCAGGTAACTGAAGTTGTGGTACGGTGGTATTTCTAGTGATCTCCTTAAGTCTGATTGCCAACATTTTATCGGGCTTATTCCCATATATGTAGTAATGGGTGTCAACCGATTTAATAGACCTAGATACCTCTCTATTAAGCAATTTATCTATCTCTTCATTGATATCCCTTAGTTTTTTCCTGTTTTTCTTACTTGTGTTGTGGGTGACATGGGAGCGTAGTTCATTTGCCTCAGATTGTAGTTGTGACAATTTAGCCTTGTTTTGTTTATTGCGCTTACTAGCCTCTGCTATCAGAATGCCTCTCACAAAAGCCTTTAATGCCCCCCAAACATGCATAGCGTTTGATGTGCTACCTTCATTAAGCCTTATAAATTCAGCTATTTGTTGTTGGAGTTTTTGTACTACTGTGTTATCTTGCAAAAGATTGGCATTAAGAGACCAAGATTTAGTTCTGTTTGGATTTAGAATTCTAGATAGGGTTGCTTCTACAATGGAGTGGTCCGACCAAGGGCAATTTAAAATCTTTGCTGTAGTCAGTAGGGGTAACAGTATTTGACTCATAAAAATATAGTCTATTCTAGATTGTGTATGGTGCATTGGGGAGAAATAAGTATAATCCCTATCATTTCCGTTTTTGGATCTCCAACTATAAATCAGGTTATGATCCAAGGAGAAATCCTTTAACACATTCTGGGGGGAGCTATGGGATCTGGAATTTACTGTCCTCACTGTCGTTCTGTCAAGTGTCTGGTCCAGTGAAAGGTTAAAGTCACCTCCTATGATGGTTTTGTATTGTTTCCATTGGGTCAGTAATTTGCTCAGTTTAGTTAGAAAAAAGGCTTGGCGTTCATTGGGGGCGTAAACATTAACTAGTAGAATCGGTGTGTTTTGGATTAAACCTCTTACTAGTATAAATCTCCCTTCTTTATCCCTAATTATTTCTTCCTCTTTAAAATTAAGGGAGGAGTGGAGGAGCACTGTGACTCCACATTTCTTTTTCCCGCTAACAGCATGATATTGGATAGGATACAATCTGTCCCAATATTTCGGTGTGTAATTTGTTGTGAAGTGTGTTTCCTGCAACATAACTATGTGGGCTTGCAGTGATTTATAAGTGGTGATTGCTTTTTTCCTTTTGGTGTCTGAATTTAAACCTCTGACATTGTGTGAAACTATTTTAATGGACATATTAAAAGGTTGGTGAGAAAATTATCGTGTAGGCGATGAAGTATGGATAAAAGGCCTAAAGCCCAAGGCAGCTTTGGTGTGATCCTGCATGAAAACTCAGAATATGGTATACGTGTAGTATGAGCCTGTGGAGGAGAGCCGGGACCTACCTTATACTGAAGAGCATTAAATATAGGGCTGCAGCAAACAAAGAACCTGACTCCCTGCAGTCCAGAGCCAAAGAATACAGCATCTATAGGATGTAGAACAACATATATTACACTTTGAGTTTTTTCTATAGATTGAGAACATACCTGAGTAAAAAAAGTTCAGCACTCTGTGAGGTTGTTTATCCGTGCAAGCTGCCAGGGTCCATACCAAAAACCCAATAATCAATAGAAAGTTCAGGCTGCAGCAGCACTGTGTTTATGGAGGATAAACAAGATGAGCCAAAGACATTTGGATACACAGACACAGAGGCAGCAAGAATTACCACATTGATTTGTGGGTATTAACTTTTTGGCTTAAATAAAAATCTTTTTACACAGTGCTGCTGCAGCCTGAACTTTCTATTGATTATTGGGTTTTTGGTATGGACCCTGGCAGCTTGCACGGATAAACAACCTCACAGAGTGCTGAACAGTAACCTGCTGTTGGAATTGTTGTTATACCAATTCTGTTCTGTGCACCTGAATTATGGAGGATAAACAAGATGAGCCAAAGACATTTGGATACACAGACACAGAGGCAGCAAGAATTACCACATTGATTTGTGGGTATTAACTTTTTGGCTTAAATAAAAATCTTTTTACACAGTGCTGCTGCAGCCTGAACTTTCTATTGATTATTGGGTTTTTGGTATGGACCCTGGCAGCTTGCACGGATAAACAACCTCACAGAGTGCTGAACAGTAACCTGCTGTTGGAATTGTTGTTATACCAATTCTGTTCTGTGCACCTGAATTATGGAGGATAAAGAAGATGAGCCAAAGACATTTGGATACACAGACACAGAGGCAGCAAGAATTACCACATTGATTTGTGGGTATTAACTTTTTGGCTTAAATAAAAATCTTTTTACACAGTGCTGCTGCAGCCTGAACTTTCTATTGATTATTGGGTTTTTGGTATGGACCCTGGCAGCTTGCACGGATAAACAACCTCACAGAGTGCTGAACAGTAACCTGCTGTTGGAATTGTTGTTATACCAATTCTGTTCTGTGCACCTGAATTATGGAGGATAAACAAGATGAGCCAAAGACATTTGGATACACAGACACAGAGGCAGCAAGAATTACCACATTGATTTGTGGGTATTAACTTTTTGGCTTAAATACAAATCTTTTTACACAGTGCTGCTGCAGCCTGAACTTTCTATTGATTATTGGGTTTTTGGTATGGACCCTGGCAGCTTGCACGGATAAACAACCTCACAGAGTGCTGAACAGTAACCTGCTGTTGGAATTGAGGGAGGAAAGGGGGGATGGGGAGGAAAAGAAAAGAAGAAAAAAAAACAGGAACATCCACCCTTGAGTAAGGCAGAAAATACTTTTAAACTTGCAAACATATATGGATAGGCTTACAGCTCTTAATACCTTATAACTTTTAACCAGTGAACAGTAACATAAGTAGGCTGTCTATGCTCATTGTTAAATATAACAGTCTCTGAGTAAGGTGGGAATCTCAGCCCAACTTACAGGTATAACTCAGTAGACAAAAAGCGCAGAAGCACCTATACCCCACAGCCTTAGTCCAGGGTTATAAGTGTATAGTCTCCTGTCATGAAGACCAGGTATTCATCGGTCACCTAAAGGCAAAGTCAAGTTAACTTGAAAATAATACCCAACAGGTCGATCTCCCTCTCCTCTCCTCTCCTCCCTTTGTTCTCCTTTTCTTGTGTTTTCCATTTCCATCTTCAAATGGGAGGGGCCTCCTCTTCTCTTGGAGATCCCTCCTCCATAGAGCTGCTTGGGTTGTTCCTCAGCTTTTTTTGCTTTTTAGAGTTTCCCACTGGTGTCCACTCTCTTTGAATGGAACGTCTCTGTGGATTTGTAGTGGGTGAAGTGGTGGGCAGTTCAAGTTGAATTTGTAGACGCTGTAGGATGGCTGCTCCTTCTGCCAAAGTGGAGCAGCCGTAAGACACATTCAGGTGTGTGAAACCCAATTTGAAAGGGAAATTCCATCTATATTTTATTTGGGCTTTTGTGAGGGCCATTGTAATGGGCTTAAGCTCTCTTCGCTTCCTAAGTGTGGTAGGTGCAATGTCTGCAAAGATTTGTATTGAATGACCTTCAAAGTTAATAGCTTGCTGTTGTCTGGAAGCTTTGATGATGAGTTCTTTAATGTGAAAATAATGAAGTTTGAGGACAATGTCCCTTGTAGCAGACTGTTGGGGTGTAGACAAAGATCTGTGGACTCTGTCCATTAAGAATTGATCAGGTTCTATATCAGAAACAAGCTGTTGAAAGAGTGTTAGCATAGCCTCCTGTAGATTCTTATATGATTCTGGAAGATTTCTGATTCGTAGGTTAGATCTGCGTGATCTATTTTCGAGATCTTCAATCTGTTCCTCTAATTTGTGGATGTAATCTTCATGATCAGACATAGATTTTTGTATATGTGGGATTTCTTCAGCGATGTCATCTACTCTCTCTTCTAGTTCTGCTGTGTGAGTGCCAATGTCTTTAATGTCCTGTCTTAGGTCAGACAACGCAGACATCAATTCCTCATGGAATAATGATTTAATTTGGGATAGAAGCTCCTTATTTTGGACATCTGTAATAGGTTGAGTGTTTGTTTCTGAGACGCTAGTGTCTATGTTGCTTCCTGAAGCAGAAGGGTCTTTGTCTATTTGCTTTTGCTTAAGCTGAGATTTAGAAAGGCATTCTTTGACTGTTTGTGTTTTGTTCTTCATTGTTGGTTGATGGAGCCAAGAATTTTAAGTGCTGTAAATATATTGAGGCAGAAATTAGCTTAGGACTTATGGAGAACTCAGGGATTAGAATTCAGAAGTTACGTGTCTATTTATATATCCATTACAGTGTTATATTATTTCTTCTAAATAGCAGTCGGAAAGTAATAATCAGCCTGCCGCCCCTTGCAATTTGGTACTTATAGTTTGCCCATTATAAAAATGAAAATTAAAATTGGGGGCTGTTGTGAGCTAGAGAACATTGCAGAATTTTTCAGAATTTTCTCCTCTGAAGATAATGGCCAGTTCCCCTGTCTTGTGACTATATGCCTCTTAATGAGACTCCTGGGATAGTTCCCAAATCGTCGCCAATCAGGCTGTCTCCTTAGGTCCAGGAGCTATAGTTGTTGATCTTTGTTGAGGCTAACTATGGAGGGGGAACTGCTTGTCTTTATTCTATTACTACTGCATATTTAGTTTATTTACTGATATATGGCCCTTTCTAATAAGTGTATTTCTGGGGCTAATACAAAGAAAAGCAGGGCTTGTGCCAAGTGATATTTCTTTATGTGTGTGTTTCCTCAATATCTTTCTGCCCCGTAGGGTTAATAAATGGCCACCAAGAATTTCTGTAGTTACAGCATAATGGCACAGTGCCGCAGTCCAAATACCCTGTTTGCTCAGCTTGGCCCTTGTTGCCCCACTACGGGGCGGCTATGTCACTCCCTTAATAGTTGAACTGAATAAATGGTCCTGCAGCACTCGTTTGATGTGTAAATATTCTGCTGCTGTTACTTTCTAATATTTAATAATTGGTGATTCAGTAGTGGGGTAGCTGGACCCTGATATGGGGAGAACAAAGTTCGGATGTGTAGGGGTTAATGTACAAGAGTAAAGGTCTTACCCTCTAGTCACTGCTGTGGATCAGGAATTGCTCTTGTATTAGGTGTTCCGGTGGTATTTGCAGAGCCGTGCTGAAAGTAGAGCAAATGGCGGATGTTCACGCCAAAAACCTATGGCGCACTTTATCTGGAAAGGTTTCTCTACCTCCTGTCAAGACTCCCCTCTGGTAGGTCTCTAAGCTAGATCTTGTAGGCAGCGGTGGACCCAGAGACAGAGAGGCCGTCAATCTCGGATGTTGCCCTGCTCGATCCGTTATATCCGAAGGCCACGTGGCGGTCCGTGCTGTTTAGGGACTAGGCTGACTCCTGTACCGGTATTGCCGAGTAGCTCTATAACACTCTGGAGCGGAGCCCCGACCCTCTGGAGTGTTGCGATTCAGCAGTCCTTTGCCCCCTTGTCCCCTGGCAGCTGGGGTATTAGCGTGCTGTCTGTTTCTCTGTTGAGGGGAACCAAGTCGCAAGTCCTCAATTCTTCTTTACCTCCGGTTAGAAGTTTTGGGTTCTTTCTCCTCTAGTTCTTTCCCTGCTTTCTGTGTGAGAGTATTAAGACACAAAGGCGGCTTTAATTGTTATAATAGCCCGAAATTTGTTAATTTTTGATAAAAGAAATGAGGAGCTCCAACAAAACACGTCCTCTCAGGTTAACAGTTAGCTCCGCCTCCCCAACCCGGAGATAATTTAAAGGAACCGAGAATATTGAACAAAAAATGTGCTTGGACACCCAGTTCAGGTCGTTCTCCTTCAGCCTTTTTATACGATGGCCCATGACCCTCAACAGGCACAACAGCATGAAACACCACATATGCCACCCTTTTGCACAATCGAGTACAGGTATGGCATTGATTTGAGGAACCCGGAGATAATTTAGAGGAACTGGGAATATTGAACAAAAAATGTGCTTGGACACCCAGTACAGGTCGTTCTCCTTCAGCCTTTTTATACGATGGGCCATGACCCTCAACAGGCACAACAGCATGAAACACCACATATGCCACCCTTTTGCACAATCGAGTACAGGTATGGCATTGATTTGAGGAACCCAGAGATAATTTAGAAGAACCGGGAATATTGAACAAAAAATGTGCTTGGACACCCAGTACAGGTCGTTCTCCTTCAGACTTTTTATACGATGGCCCACGACCCTCAACAGGCACAACAGCATGAAACACCACATATGCCACCCTTTTGCACAATCGAGTACAGGTATGGCATTGATTTGAGGAACCCGGAGATAATTTAGAGGAACCGGGAATATTGAACAAAAAATGTGCTTGGACACCCAGTTCAGGTCGTTCTCCTTCAGCCTTTTTATACGATGGCCCACGACCATCAACAGGCACAACAGCATGAAACACCACATATGCCACCCTTTTGCACAATCAAGTACAGGTATGGCATTGACTTGAGGAACCCGGAGATAATTTAGAGGAACCAGGAATATTGAACAAAAAATGTGCTTGGACACCCAGTACAGGTCGTTCTCCTTCAGCCTTTTTATACGATGGGCCATGACCCTCAACAGGCACAACAGCATGAAACATCACATATGCCACCCTTTTGCACAATTGAGTACAGGTATGGCATTAATTTGAGGAAACCGGAGATAATTTAGAGGAACCGGGAATATTGAACAAAAAACATGCTTGGGCACCCAGTACAGGTCGTTCTCCTTCAGCCTTTTTATAAGATGGCCCACGACCCTCAACAGGTACAACAGCATGAAACACCACATATGCCATCCTTTTGTACAATAGAGTACAGGTATGGCATTGATTTGAGGGACCCGGAGATAATTTAGAGGAACCAGGAATATTGAACAAAAAACGTGCTTGGACACCCAGTACAGGTCGTTCTCCTTCAGCCTTTTTATACGATGGCCCACGACCCAAAACAGGCACAACAGCATGAAACACCACATATGCCATCCTTTTGCACAATAGAGTACAGGTATGGCATCAATGGAACCCGGAGATAATTTTTCGGAACCAAGATATGGAAAAAGATGCTTGGTCGGTCCTCCTACTTCAAATTTGGGGCACTGCATGTGCAATGTACTGTGCCACCAGATATGAGTGGTGTGTTAAGTAGTACTATTCTTAACAGTTTAATCACTGTTATGTGCCTTTTTTTTGCTTTGAGTTTTGTAGCCACAGTGCAGCAGCAGAGGCCAGAAAAATTAGGCATGTACAAATGCTTTAAAAATTCGGGATTGTTGCAGGCGCTGCTGTAGCAGCGGCCAGAAAAATTGATGTTTGTAAAACAGTTAGAAAGTGCCCTAAAACCTTGCGGCTTGAACACTAGTTGTTGGCGGATAAGTCACGCAAGTCATCCTGCATTATAAGAAAAAAAAAGCCAGCGTGTGTACCATTTGTAGCCCAAGGCAGCTCATCTCATCATCAGGCCTTTTTTACTCAAATGTATTGCCCAATGTCAGTCCCTTCAGGATCTATCCCTCATTCATTTTAATAAAGGTGAGATAATCAAGACTTTTTTGAACAAGGTGACTTCTCTTCTCAGTGACAAAACCTCCTGCTGCACTGAAGGTCCTTTTGGACAGGACACTTGAAGCGGGGCAGGCCAGAAGTTCAATTGCAAATTGGGATAGCTCAGGCCACAGGTCAAGCCTGCACACCCAGTAGTCAAGGGGTCCATCGCTCCTCAGAGTGTCGAGATCTGCAGTTAATGCTAGGTAGTCTGCTACCTGTCGGTTGAGTCTTTCTCTGAGACTGGATCCCGAAAGGCTCTGGCGATGCATAGGAGTTAAAAAGGTCAGCATGTCCTCCATCAACAACACGTCTGGAAAGCATCCTGTCCTTGCCACTGTGGTTGTGGGAGGAGGAGGATTACTTTCATCTCTTCCCCTGTTAGATTCCCGTTGTGCTGTGACATCACCCTTATACGCTGTGTAAAGCATATTTTTAAATTTATTTTTGAAATGTTCCATCCTTTCGGACTTGCGGGAATTTGGTAACATTTCAGGCACTTTATGCTTATACCGGGGGTCTAGTAGCATGGACACCCAGTACAGGTCGTTCTCCTTCAGCTTTTTTATACGAGGGTCCCTCAACAGGCACGACAGCATGAAAGACCCCATTTGCACAAGGTTGGATGCCGAGCTAATCATGTCCCGTTCCTCGTCCTCACTGATGTCACTGAAGGTATCTTCTTCCCCCCAGCCATGTACAACACCACGGGTACCAGATAGGTGACAACAACGAGCACCCTGGGATGCCTGTTGTGCTTGGTATTCCTCCTACTCCTCCTCCTCCTCAAAGCCACATTCCTCCTCTGACTCCTCTTGCTCACAATCCTCTTCCTGCATTGCCGCAGGTCCAGCAAGCGATGCTGATAAGGCTGTTTCTGGTGGTGATGGACACCACAACTCTTCCTCTTCCTCTTCACGCTCATCTACGGCCTGATCTAGCACTCTTCGCAGAGCACGCTCCAGGAAGAAAACAAATGGTATGATGTTGCTGATGGTGCCTTCAGTGCGACTGACAAGGTTTGTCACCTCCTTAAAAGGACGCATGAGCCTACAGGCATTGCGTATGAGCGTCCAGTAATTTGGCAAAAAAATCCCCAGCTCCCCAGAGGCTGTCCTAGCACCCCGGTCATACAAATACTCATTAACAGCTTTTTCTTGTTGGAGCAGGTGGTCGAACATTAGGAGTTTTGAATTCCACCGTGTCGGGCTGTTGCAAATCAAGCGCCTCACCTGCAGGTTGTTTCGACGCTGGATATCGGACAAGTGCGCCATGGCCGTGTAGGAACGCCTGAAATGGCCACACACCTTCCTGGCCTGCTTCAGGACGTCCTGTAAGCCTGGGTACTTATGCACAAAGCGTTGGACAATCAGATTACACACATGTGCACATGTGTCAACTTGCCCAATTTCAATGCCGCCACCAAATTACTTCCATTATCAGAAACAACCTTGCCAATCTCCAGTTGGTGCGGAGTCAGCCACTGATCCACCTGTGCGTTCAGGGCGGACAGGAGTGCTGGTGCGGTGTGACTCTCCGCTTTCAGGCAAGTCAACCCCAAGACGGCAAGACACTGCTGTATCCGGGATGTTGAATAGTACCTGGGGAGCTGGGGGGGTGCCGTTGATGTGGAGCAAGACGCAGAAGCAGAAGAGGACTTAGCCGAGGAAGAGGTTATGGAAGAGGATGGAGTAGGAGGAGTAGAGGAGGTAGCAGCAGGCCTGCCTGCAAGTCGTGGCGGTGTCACCAACTCCTCTCCTTTCGCACAATAGAGTACAGGTTTGGGATTGCCTTTTGTGAAAAGAAATTTCTGCCAGGTACCTTCCACTGCGGTGTCCCAATAGATACAAATTTTTTTAAAGCATCAGACTCCACCAGCTTGTATGGTAAAAGCTGGCGGGCTAAGAGTTCAGACAAGCCAGCTGTCAGACGCCGGGCAAGGGGGTGACTTTGAGAAATTGGCTTCTTATGCTCAAACATGTCCTTGACAGACACCTGACTGTGGGCAAGGAGGACAGCAGTGGTTGACATGGCTGAAGATGCTGGAGCAGGAGGAGGAGGGGGGCTTTGAGTTTGTGTGCTGCTTCTACTCATGTGTTCTTCCCATCGACGTTTGTGATGTGAGACCATGTGCCTTCGCAAAGCAGTTGTACCTAGGTGGCTGTTGCACTTCCCACGACTCAGTTTCTTTTGGCACAGGTTGCAAATGGCATCACTGTTGTCAGAGGCAGACACACAAAAAAAATGCCACACTGCTGAGCTCTGCGATGACGGCATTCTGGTGGTGGCAACAGCATGCGTTGATTGGCGTCGGCGTGCTGTCTGGCTGACCCCGGGTGCCGATGCATGCTGTCTGACTGTGCCACTAGTTCCTTGAGATGACCTCCCCCTGCTTCCAACTCGTCTCCTCCTCCTCCTCTCTGTCTCCCCATCTGAACTTTCCCCCTCTTCTTCTTCTCTTCTAGCAGGCACCCACGTGACATCCACCGACACATCATCATCATCCGCTTCACTTGTATCTGACACATCAAGAAAGGAAGCAGCAGTGGGTACAACATCATCATCATCACACCATACGTCCATGTCTGTAATGCTGCCTGACTGAGACATATCACTGTTATCTACATCCTCTGTCAATGATGATTGCGCATCACTCATTTCTTCCAACTGATGTCTCAATAACTCCTCTGACAGATCAAGTGAAGCAGCTGTTGTGCTAGTGTTGGTGGTGGCGACAGGCGGGCGAGTGGCACTGGTCACTTGAGAGGTGCCCAAAGCACAGCTGGAGGTGGATGGTGCATCAAGGTTAGGAGGACTAGGAGCGGAAGCTGTAGAAGATTGGGTGTCCTGTGTTAGCCATTCAACTAGGTCCTCCTCAGAACTTTTCGCGTCCCCCCTGGCACCTGGCGTCTGAACAATGTGCATATTTGTAGGGTCTAAAGGAATCACAGCACCACGACCACGACGGCACCTGCGGGGTGGCCTGCCTCTGCCTGTCATTTTTTTTCAATACTGTTACAACAAATATGATTGGTGGCACTAGTTGGCTAGTGGGCCTGGCACACATGCTAGCAGGCAGGAAACTGCCATTCAATTGCACTAGCAGACTGATGATTCACAGTCTAAGAATTTTTTTGTTTAAATATTTACAATACTGTTAGAACAAATATGATTGGTGTAACTAGTTGGCAAGTGGGCCTAGCACACACGCTGGCAGGCACGCAACTGCAATTCAATGGCACTAGCAGACTGATGATTCACAGTCAAAAAAGTTTTTATTTTAAATTTTTACAATACTGTTATAACAAATATGATTGGTGGCAATAGTTGGCAGCAAGTGGGCCTGGCACACACGCTGGCAGGCAGGCAACTGCAATTAGATTACACTAGCAGACTGATCTTTCACAGTCAAATAATATTTTTTTAAAATATTTGCACTACTGTTATAACAAATATGATTGGTGGCACTAGTTGGCAAGTGGGCCTGGCACAGACGCTGGCAGGCAGGCAACTGCAATTCAATTGCACTAGCAGGCTGATGATTCACAGTCAAAAAAGTTTTTATTTTAAATATTTACACTACTGTTATAACAAATATGATTCGTGGCACTAGTTGGAAAGTGGGCCTGGCACACACGCTGGCAGACAGGCAACTGCAATTAAATAACAATAGCAGACTGATGTAACAGTTTGTTTTTAAAAAAGTTACACTAATGTTACAACAGAAAGGAGTGATGGCACTCAGGATAGAACTAGGCACAGTATGTGCTGGCAGCCTGACACACAGGCTGGCACTAGTGGCAGCAGGCTGGCCTGTAAAATAAAATTAAATAATACTATAAGACTGATGTAAAAGTTTTTTTTTTAGAAAATTTTTACTAATGTTACACCAGATAGGAGAGGTGGACTGGCACTGAGGATGGAAGTAGGCACAGTATATGCTGGCAGCCTGACACACAGGCTGGCACTAATGGCAGCCAGGCTGGCCTGGCAACTACAATTATATAACAATAGCAGACTGATGTAAAAAATGTTTTTTTAAAAATGTACACTAATGTTACACCAGATATAAGTGGTGGAAAAAAGAGCTATTAATCACACTATATGATGTGGGCCAGAAACACACAGGCCTGATAGAAAATGAAATTAGATTACACTAGCAAAATGATTTAAAAGTTGTTTTTTTAAATTTTAAATTATGTTTAGCAGATATGAGTCATGGCTGCTAGGGCAGCAATTAACCACAGTATGCTGTGTAAGCCAGAAACACACAGGCCTGATAGAAAATGAAATTAGATTACACTAGCAAAATGATTTAAAAGTTTTTTGTTTAAATTTAAAATAATGTTAAGCAGATATGAGTGGTGGCTGGCTGCTGCTAGGACAGCAATTAACCACAGTATGCTGTGTACGCCAGAAACACACAGGCCTGATAGAAAATGAAATTAGATTACACTAGCAAAATGATTTACAAGTTTTTTTTTTTAATTTAAAATAATGTTAAGCAGATATGAGTGGTGGCTGGCTGCTGCTAGGACAGCAATTAACCACAGTATGCTGTGTAAGCCAGAAACACACAGGCCTGATAGAAAATGAAAGTAGATTACACTAGCAAAATGATTTAAAAGTTTTTTGTTTAAATTTAAAATAATGTTAAGCAGATATGAGTCGTGGCTGCTAGGGCAGAAATTAACCACAGTATGCTGTGTAAGCCCGAAACACACAGGGCTGATAGAAAATGAAATTAGATTACACTAGCAAAATTATTTAAAAAGTTTTTTTTAAATTTTAAATTATGTTAAGCAGATATGAGACGTGGCTGGCTGCTGCTAGGACAGCAATTAACCACAGTATGCTGTGTAAGCCAGAAACACACAGGCCTGATAGAAAATGAAATTAGATTACACTAGCAAAATGATTTAAAAGTTTTTTTTTAAAATTTAAAATAATGTTAAGCAGATATGAGTGGTGGCTGGCTGCTGCTAGGAGAGCAATTAACCACAGTATGCTGTGTAAGCCAGAAATACACAGGCCTGATAGAAAATGAAATTCGATTACACTAGCAAAATGATTTACAAGTTTTTTTTTAAATTTAAAATAATGTTAAGCAGATATGAGTCGTGGCTGCTAGGACAGCAATTAACCACAGTATGCTGTGTAAGCCAGAAACACACAGGCCTGATAGAAAATGAAATTAGATTACACTAGCAAAATGATTTACAAGTTTTTTTAAAAATGTAAAATAATGTTAAGCAGATATGAGTCTTGGCTGCTAGGGCAGCAATTAACCACAGTATGCTGTGTAAGCCAGAAACACACAGGCCTGATAGAAAATGAAATTAGATTACACTAGCAAAATGATTTAAAAGTTTTTTTGTTTAAATTTAAAATAATGTTAAGCAGATATGAGTGGTGGCTGGCTGCTGCTAGGACAGCAATTAACCACAGTATGCTGTGTAAGACAGAAACACACAGGCCTGATAGAAAATTAAATTAGATTACACTAGCAAAATGATTTACAAGGTTTTTTAAAAAAATGTAAAATAATGTTAAGCAGATATGAGTAGTGGCTGCTAGGGCAGCAATTAACCACAGTATGCTGTGTAAGCTAGAAACACACAGGCCTGATAGAAAATGAAATTAGATTACACTAGCAAAATGATTTAAAAGTTTTTTTTAAAAATTTAAAATAGTGTTAAGCAGATATGAGTCGTGGCTGCTAGGGCAGCAATTAACCACAGTATGCTGTATAAGCCAGAAACACACAGGCCTGATAGAAAATGAAATTAGATTACCTTAGCAAAATGATTTAAAAGTTTTTTGTTTAAATTTAAAATAATGCTAAGCAGATATGAGCGGTGGCTGGCTGCTGCTAGGACAGCAATTAACCACAGTATGCTGTGTAAGCCAGAAACACACAGGCCTGATAGAAAATGAAATTAGATTACACTAGCAAAATGATTTACAAGTTTTTTTTTTAAATTTAAAATAATGTTAAGCAGATATGAGTCGTGGCTGCTAGGACAGCAATTAACCACAGTATGCTGTGTAAGCCAGAAACACACAGGCCTGATAGAAAATGAAATTAGATTACACTAGCAAAATGATTTAAAAGTTTTTTGTTTAAATTTAAAATAATGTTAAGCAGATATGAGACGTGGCTGCTAGGGCAGCAATTAACCACAGTATGCTGTGTAAGCCCGAAACACACAGGCCTGATAGAAAATGAAATTAGATTACACTAGCAAAATGATTTTAAAGTTTTTATTTTATTTTAAATTATGTTAAGCAGATATGAGTGGTGGCTGGCTGCTGCTAGGGCAGCAATTAACCACAGTATGCTGTGTAAGCCAGAAACACACAGGCCTGATAGAAAATGAAATTAGATTACACTAGCAAAATGATTTAAAAGTTTTTTGTTTAAATTTAAAATAATGTTAAGCAGATATGAGTCGTGGCTGCTAGGGCAGAAATTAACCACAGTATGCTGTGTAAGCCCGAAACACACAGGGCTGATAGAAAATGAAATTAGATTACACTAGCAAAATTATTTAAAAAGTTTTTTTAAAATTTTAAATTATGTTAAGCAGATATGAGACGTGGCTGGCTGCTGCTAGGACAGCAATTAACCACAGTATGCTGTGTAAGCCAGAAACACACAGGCCTGATAGAAAATGAAATTAGATTACACTAGCAAAATTATTTAAAAGTTTTTTTTTAAATTTAAAATAATGTTAAGCAGATATGAGTGGTGGCTGGCTGCTGCTAGGAGAGCAATTAACCACAGTATGCTGTGTAAGCCAGAAACACACAGGCCTGATAGAAAATGAAATTCAATTACACTAGCAAAATGATTTACAAGTTTTTTTTTTAATTTAAAATAATGTTAAGCAGATATGAGTCGTGGCTGCTAGGACAGCAATTAACCACAGTATGCTGTGTAAGCCAGAAACACACAGGCCTGATAGAAAATGAAATTAGATTACACTAGCAAAATGATTTTAAAGTTTTTTTTTATTTTAAATTATGTTAAGCAGATATGAGTGGTGGCTGGCTGCTGCTAGGGCAGCAATTAACCACAGTATGCTGTGTAAGCCAGAAACACACAGGCCTGATAGAAAATGAAATTAGATTACACTAGCAAAATGATTTAAAAGTTTTTTGTTTAAATTTAAAATAATGTTAAGCAGATATGAGTCGTGGCTGCTAGGGCAGAAATTAACCACAGTATGCTGTGTAAGCCCGAAACACACAGGGCTGATAGAAAATGAAATTAGATTACACTAGCAAAATTATTTAAAAAGTTTTTTTTAAATTTTAAATTATGTTAAGCAGAGATGAGACGTGGCTGGCTGCTGCTAGGACAGCAATTAACCACAGTATGCTGTGTAAGCCAGAAACACACAGGCCTGATAGAAAATGAAATTAGATTACACTAGCAAAATGATTTAAAAGTTTTTTTTTAAATTTAAAATAATGTTAAGCAGATATGAGTGGTGGCTGGCTGCTGCTAGGAGAGCAATTAACCACAGTATGCTGTGTAAGCCAGAAACACACAGGCCTGATAGAAAATGAAATTCGATTACACTAGCAAAATGATTTACAAGTTTTTTTTTTAATTTAAAATAATGTTAAGCAGATATGAGTCGTGGCTGCTAGGACAGCAATTAACCACAGTATGCTGTGTAAGCCAGAAACACATAGGCCTGATAGAAAATTAAATTAGATTACACTAGCAAAATGATTTACAAGGTTTTTTTTAAAAATGTAAAATAATGTTAAGCAGATATGAGTAGTGGCTCTTAGGGCAGCAATTAACCACAGTATGCTGTGTAAGCCAGAAACACATAGGCCTGATAGAAAATGAAATTAGATTACACTAGCAAAATGATTTAAAAGTTTTTTGTTTAAATTTAAAATAATGTTAAGCAGATATGAGTGGTGGCTGGCTGCTGCTAGGACAGCAATTAATCACAGTATGCTGTGTAAGCTAGAAACACACAGGCCTGATAGAAAATGAAATTAGATTACACTAGCAAAATGATTTAAAAGTTTTTTAAAAAAATTTAAAATAATGTTAAGCAGATATGAGTCGTGGCTGCTAGGGCAGCAATTAACCACAGTATGCTGTATAAGCCAGAAACACACAGGCCTGATAGAAAATGAAATTAGATTACACTAGCAAAATGATTTAAAAGTTTTTTGTTTAAATTTAAAATAATGTTAAGCAGATATGAGCGGTGGCTGGCTGCTGCTAGGACAGCAATTAACCACAGTATGCTGTGTAAGCCAGAAACACACAGGCCTGATAGAAAATGAAATTAGATTACACTAGCAAAATGATTTACAAGTTTTTTTTTTAAATTTAAAATAATGTTAAGCAGATATGAGTCGTGGCTGCTAGGACAGCAATTAACCACAGTATGCTGTGTAAGCCAGAAACACACAGGCCTGATAGAAAATGAAATTAGATTACACTAGCAAAATGATTTAAAAGTTTTTTGTTTAAATTTAAAATAATGTTAAGCAGATATGAGACGTGGCTGCTAGGGCAGCAATTAACCACAGTATGCTGTGTAAGCCCGAAACACACAGGCCTGATAGAAAATGAAATTAGATTACACTAGCAAAATGATTTTAAAGTTTTTTTTATTTTAAATTATGTTAAGCAGATATGAGTGGTGGCTGGCTGCTGCTAGGGCAGCAATTAACCACAGTATGCTGTGTAAGCCAGAAACACACAGGCCTGATAGAAAATGAAATTAGATTACACTAGCAAAATGATTTAAAAGTTTTTTTTTAAATTTAAAATAATGTTAAGCAGATATGAGTGGTGGCTGGCTGCTGCTAGGACAGCAATTAACCACAGTATGCTGTGTAAGCCAGAAACACACAGGCCTGATAGAAAATGAAACTAGATTACACTAGCAAAATGATTTAAACGTTTTTTTTTTTAAATTTAAAATAATGTTAAGCAGATATGAGTAGTGGCTGCTAGGTAGGGCAACAATTAACCACAGTATGCTGTGTAAGTCAGAAACACACAGGCCTGATAGAAAATGAAATTAGATTACACTAGCAAAATGATTTTAATTTTTTTTTTTTTTAATTTAAAATAATGTTAAGCAGATATGAGTGTTGGCTGCTAGTTAGGGCAGCAATTAACCACAGTATGCTGTGTAAGTCAGAAACACACAGGCCTGATAGAAAATGAAATTAGATTACACTAGCAAAATGATTTAATCTTTTTGTTGGTTAAATTTACACTAATGTTAAGCAGATATCAGTGGTGGCACTAGTCACAGTATATGCTGTGAGCCTCACACACAGGCTGAAAGCCAGGCAAATGCAAATAAAATTACAAATAATAATAAAAATGACTGAAGTTATAGCCCTAAAAAGGGCTTTTTGGGGTGCTGTCCTTACAGCAGAGATTAGATGAGTCCTTCAGGACTGTAGTGGACACTAAATACACTAGCCTAGCTATCTATTTCCCTATAATGTCATCAGCAGCAACACTAAAGCTCCTCTCACTAAGAAAGCAAGATCGTAATGAGTCTAAAATGGCTGCTGCCAAGGAGCTGGGAGGGTTTGTGAGGGAGTGTCTGCTGCTGATTGGCTCAAATGTGTCAGAAGGCTGTGACATACAGGGTCAAAGTTTCCTCTATGATGACACATAGGGGGCAGATCGAATATCGCATATGTTCGCCCGCAGCGGCGAACACGAACAAGCTATGTTCGCAGGGAACTGTTCTCCGGCGAACAGTTCGCAACATCACTATTAATAATTTAATGCAGGTGGCGAGGATGTCGGGGGTGGCAGATTAGAGGTTAATAATTGTAAGGTTAGGGGTGTTTAGACTCTGAGTTCATGTTAGGGTCTTAGGTGTAGACTTAGAAAGTATTTCCCCATAGGAAACAATGGGTCTGCGTTAAGAGCTGATCACTGCTTTTTTGCAGGTTTTTTTTTTTCAGCCGTCTCAGCCCCATTGTTTCCTATGGGGAGATCATGCACGAGCCATAAGCAGCGCTAGTATTATAGTGAGAAGTGGCGCTACATTTGCTCAACGCTCACTTTTCTGAGGCTAACACAGCCATTCAGAATACTTGTAATACCAGCGTTGTTTAAAGTGAGCGATGGAAAAAAAAGGAGCGTTAGCAACGCAAGTCTTTACTGACAAAACTCGTAATCTAGCCGTATGTGATGAATAAACATATGGTTTAATTGCTGACACCTTTACCCAGGGACCTCTCACCATTCCTGGGTAGCAGAAGGGATGTGGCCCCCCCATGGAAGTGACCGTTATATCATATTCCTTATTGGGCCACTGGGAGGGGGGACACTTTAAAGAGGAAGATGATATTCAGCCACCTTTACACAGGGACCCCTCATTATTCCCAGTTGGCAGAAGGAATGTGGGCCCACATGGAAGTGACCCTTATATTATATAACTTGTTGGGTCATCAGGGGACACTTTAAAGAGGGGTGTGTTATACAGCCATCTTTACCCAGGGACCCCTCACCATTCCCAGGTAGCAGATGGGAAGTAAGCCCCCTGGAAGTACTGTGAAGCCATAGGAGAGTGCTTTCAGGGGTGGGGCATCATCCAGATACCCTAAAAGTGGGCAAGTTGCCGCTTCCGATGGCTCACAGAAAAAAATTACAGAAGGGAGGGGAGCTTAAGGTTCTGTGGAAAGTAGTGCATGGAACCAGGGGGCTCTGGCCAGGTAGGCAGTCAGGTTAGCTTAAGACTCCGGGAAAGGTAGGGCAAGGAACCAGGGGGCTATGCCCAGGTAGACAGACTGGAAGGGGAGCTTAATGCTCTAGTAAAGGTAGGGCATGGAATAAGGGGACACATGGCAGGTGGGCAGGCAGGGAGAGGGGGCACTGCCCAGGCAGGCAAGTTGGGAGAGGAAATTAAGGCTTTGGTGAAGGTAGGGTGAGGAACTAGGATGCACAGCCCGGGCAGGAAGGCATGGAGGGAGGGAGGGGAGCTTAAAACCTTGGGGAAGGTAGGGCATGGAACCAGGGGCTCTGCCTGGGAAAGCAGGCAGGGAGGGGAGATTAAGGATCCAGTTAATTTAGGGCCAGGAACCAGGGGGCAGTTCCCATGCAGGTGGGCAGCGAGGCAGGGAGGGGAGCGTAAGGCTCAGGGTAAGGAAGGGTGAGGCCTTGGGGAAGGTAGGGCATGGAACCAGGGGCTCTGCCTGGGAAAGACAGGCAGGAAGGGGAGCTAAAGGCTCCAGAGAAGGTAGGGCAGTGAACCAAGGAGGGCGAGCGTAAGTCTCTTTTGAAGGTAGATCATTGAACCATCAGGTATAGCCTATGCAGTCAGGAGGGTTCAGACCTTAAGGCTCAAGGGAAGGTAGGCTGAGGAACAGGAAGCACAGCCTGGGAAGGCAGGCAGGAAGGGGAGCTTAAGGCTCTGGGGAAGGTAGGACGAGGAACCAGGGAGCACAGCCCAGACTGGCGGGCAGGGAGGGGAACTTAAGGCTTAGAGGTAAGTAGGGTGAGGAACAGGGATCACAGCCTGAAAAGGCAGACAGGCAGGGAGGGGAGCTTAAGGCTCAGGAGAAGGTAGGGCGAGGAACCAATGGGCACAGCCTGGGTAGGAAAGCAGGGAGGTTAGCTTAAGGCTGAGGGGAAGTTAGGGCAAAGAACAAGGGGACAAAGCCCAGACAGAAGGTCAGGGAGGAAGGGAGGGATCTTAAGGGTCCTTGTAAAGTAGGGAATGGAACAAGGGGGCACAGCCCAGGCAGGCAGGCATGGAGAGGTGCTTAAGGCTCAGGGGAAAATAAGGAACAAGAGGACACAGCCTGGGAATGCAGGAAGGGAGGTAAGCATAAGGCTCTTGGTAAGGTAGGGCATGGATCCAGGGGTGGAGCTTAAGGCTCAGGTGAAGGTAGGGCACAGAACCAGGGAGCACATCCCATCCAGGCAGACAGGCAGGCTTAAGGCTCAGGGGAATTTAGGGTGAGGAACCAGGAGGGCAGGATGGCAGGAAGGGGAGCTTAAGGCTCAAGGGAAGATAGGGCATAGAACCAGGAGGCAAAACCCTTGCAGACAGGGACGAAGGGAAGCTTAAGACTCAGTGGACCTTAGGGTGAGAAACCAGGAGGCAAAGCCCAGTCAGGAGGGCAGGAAGGCATGGTGGGGAGTTTAAAGCTCAGGGGAAGGTAGGGTGAGGAGCCAGTGAACACAGCCCAGCCAGGCATGCTGGAGGCAGTGAGGGGAGCTTAAAGTTCAGAGGAAGGCAGGGTGAAGAATCAGGGAGCACAGCCCAGGAATGCAGGCAGGGAGGGGAGATTAAGGCTCCAGGGAAGGTAGGGCATAGAACCAGAAAACTCTTCCCTGGATGACAGTCATAGAGGGGAGTTTAATGCTCAGGGGAAGGTAGGGTGAGGATCCCAGGGGGCACATTCCGGGAAGGCGGAAATGGAGGGTAGCTTAAGGCTCAGGTTAAGGTAGGGCAAGGAACCACAGAGCACAGCCAAACAGGCAGGCAGAGTGGCATGGAGGGGAGCTTAAGGCCCTCAGGAAAGGTACGGCATGATAGGATCTGATGAAGGTAGGGCATGGAACTAGGGGGCAAAGCCCAGGCAGGATTACAGGCAGGCAGGGAGGGGAGCTTAAAGCTCCAGGGAAGGTACGGTGAAGAACAGCACAGCCTGGGCAGGCAGGAAGGGGGGAGCTTAAGGCTCTGGTGAAGTTAGGGCAAGAATCCAGGGGGCACAGCGAATGCAGGTGTGCTGGAAATCAGGAAGGGCAGCTTAAGGCCCAGGGGAATGTAGGGTGAGTATCCAGGGGACACAGCCTGGGCATGCAAGAAGGGAGGGGAGCTTAAGTTTCTGGGGACAATAAGAAATGGAACCAAGGGGGTAGCTTAAGGTTCTGGTGAAGGTAGGGAAAGGAACCAAGGAGCACAGCCTGGGCAGGCATGCAGCAAGGGGAACCTAAGGCTCAGGGGAAGGTAGGGCAAGGAACCAGGGGATATTCCCTGGGAAGGCAGACAGGGAGGGGAACTTAAGGCTCTGTGGAAGTTAGGGTGAGGAACCAGGAGGCAAAGCCCATTCACGAGGGAGGGAGGGGAGCTTAAGGCTCTGGGGAAGATAGGGCAAGGAACGAGGTGGCATTGCCTGGGCATGCACCTTTATCCATAGACCCCTCATCATTCCCAGGTTGCCAGAGCTTCATGGGCAAGCTGGAAGCATTGTGCTGCCACCAGAGGAGAGTTTAAAGGTGAGTGGCTAGAGCTCTGCTGTCCCCCTAGAAGTGTTGTCTGACATCTCGAGCAGGATTTTAATGGTGGGTGGCAAGGAAAAAGAAGGCTCTACCCATGTAATTGATTTCTTTCATGTAATTAGCAACCCATTGTAAAAAAAAAAAAAAGCTTATATAAAAGATACACTAGAGGTGATAAAATTATATGAAGGCATATCTTGGGAGGAGGATTATTGGTGGGTCACATTTGACATGTCCTCCTCTACACCTGCATTCCCCATGCTGCAGGTGTGGAAGAAGTGTGGATTGAATTAAATAATTGGAGAATTCCCATCAAACATATAGATTTCTTAGTAAAATATATAGAATTTATTTTGACACATAATTTCTTTTACTTTGAAAATAAATGCAATTTGCAAACAAGAGGCACAGAGATGGGGACAACTTTTGCCCCATCCTATGCCAACTTATATGTAAATGGTTTTGAACAGAAATATATTTGGGCCAATAACCCCTTCACTGGAAACATCATGTATTACAATAGATACATAGATGACATTATTATCATCTGGAGAGGTTCATTAGAAAGTATTGGAGGGTTCTATGATTATTTAAATAATAATAATTCAGCGAAAATCCGCCATCTTGCCCGCGGCCTTCCCCGACGCTCTCAGACTGAGCCGGTTGTAGCTGGAACAAGAGAGGAGACTTCAACCCGGCAAACAAATTGCGGCTAGAGGGTAAGACACTTCACTCCTTTGAACACCCGGCAAAAATTACCTTATGCTGCAGCCTGCACATTACAACACAGGGCACTACGGTGCACATGAACTTTAGCCAGCAGAGGGGTTTTGTAATTAGGACATTATTAAGAAGGAAGGAAATATATAAGAACTCTCTACTGCAGAAAGGCTTTCACTGTCAGCACTTTTAGATAGGAAACATTTGAGTGTATAAAGGGGCCTGCAGCGAGTGAGATATAGCAGGCAGGAAAAGACGCCATTATCCTAACAAAGTTAAAAAAAAAATTAATACACAGGATTATTGTTAGCATCCCCTTCTCCTATGCTCTAATGTGAGTACAAGTTTGGTTGTATGTGGACAGTCTCCTTACAAGGCTCCCTTTTCCCAAATTCTCTACCTGAGCTGTGGAGCTTTGTAGAAGCGTCTTGGGAATATCTATAGAGAATTAACAGGAGCCTATAGGTCACCAGACAAGAGAGACTTCTTAATAATAAAAAAACTCCTTAAAAGCACAATGTGATACTGACTGTAATCTCTACATCCACCTTACCTGACAACTGATCTATATGTACCCAACAAGTAGTGGGTTATCACAGGCATGAACGCACATCCCTAAATAATACCCTTAAATCCTGAGAGCAAGCAAGCATAAGGAATAGCGGATACCTAGGCTTCCCACAACGTTAGACCCCAAATAAGATATACCATCTATCATATATCTCAAAATGAAGTCACAAACAGTGAAAGAATGTCTATCGAGGTCTCAATCTAAACAAAAGGGACTAGATAAAAGTAACTCTCCTATGGCAACTAGTTCACCGATAATCTACAAAAGGTTATACAGACTGCGCAAAGGTTAGGGTATATATGCTTTAAGATTTAAGGGGATATTTCTCCTAAATCCCCAGGGGAAAGGACAACAGAGAACAGTTAAAATCTAAAGCGCCAGTACAGGCAAAATATACCCAAGAAAAAGAGAGCATGCAATTTAGTGTTTAAATAAAAAAATAATTTATTCTTCAACAAATGTCACAAAAAGAACCTAAAAAAAAATAAAAAAAATAAAAAATATGTATAACATGAGATGAAAATCTCCTAGGTATAAATTAAACCTTATACAAGAATTCAGACAATAAAATATGTGATTGGCCAATCTCTATTAAAATGTGAGTAGTCTATAAAAGCATTTACACAAGGAAAATTACACATATATTGTAGGTTACTAATGTAAGCAACTAGAACTGTAAGTATCAGAATATCAAGCAATTTGTAACACAATATCTATCATCAAATTATCTACTGATAATCTAAGAGTATGTGCGCTAAGTGCATAAACCAAATAGCTTCCGTTAAATATGGCTAAGTCAGCATATCAGTAAAATGTCCACAAAGGTGCAGATGAATATGAGTGATTTACTGGTATCCGTGATTCCTTTAGTGTAGCACAGTGTTTTTTAGTGCTCAAATGGATCCACTAGAAACTACAGGTACCTGTTAAAGTGATCCTTTTAAGTTCAGCTCTTAGAATGGAATGAGCTGTCTTCTTTGTCCGATGTCACCTTTTAGAAGAAAATGCCTCCAAAATAAGACAAGCAGTGTAACTGTTTTTGCTGATCTTGAAGCCGCGCTGTAAACCCCAGCTACAAACACTTCTGTCTCTTGCTCAGTTCTCGCCTATACCGGTTAGGGCACTGATTAGCTTAGTATTATGGGAGTGTCTGGTTTGAGCTGTGGGGTGCCGGCTCTACAGCTGATCCTTTGTTTTCTTCCTCTTGATGCACACTAGGAGATCCGCAACGCGTTTCCGCTGAAATTACTTCAGCCTTTGTCAAGCTTGATCTCCTTTGAATCCTATGGCTTTAAATAGCCCTCCTTCCATTTCAATTGGTTAGGAATTTCAGCCAATGTGTGTCTAATTGGCTTCAGCCAATATGTGTCTAATTGGCTCAGAAATGTTTGTTAAACATTTATAAACATTATATTTCTTGAATTTATGTATATTCAGATATTGTATATTTGGTAAGTTCTAATAATTAGTCATAAACATGTATTTCTCTGAGATTTAAAATTGAATGATTGTATAAGATTATGAGAGATATTTTCAACAAACGTTGATAAAAGAACAAAGATGAAAAAAAAACAAACTAAATTTTGTTAAACTAAACATTTAAGATATTGAGGTTGGAATTAGTCATAAACAAGTATCTCTCTGAAAACTAAAATTTGATTAATTATATAAGATTGTAAGAGATATTTTCAACAAACGTTGATACAAGATCTAAGATAATAATAAAAAGAAAAAAAAAAGTTTATTTTTGAAAAACTAGTCTCAATTGTAGAGATATTTAGGTTGGGATTCAGAGATGTCCTTGGTAAGGACTAAATGCTACACAATGGTCTAAATTTGTGGAAAAAAGGTGGTGAAAACAATATATATGATAAAATTTGAAAAAAAGTTTTTAAAAGAGGATTGGGATAATTTCACTAATGTAATACAGTTTATACTGATTTGTCTATAACTTTTCTCTAAAATTTCCAGCTTCTATTTTTATAGAAGGTACTAAATTTTTTATATAATTTTAAATATATTTTGATTTTATTTAGGTTTTTAAGAAGCAGTTCAGGTTAAAATCTAAGTTTAACCCTTTAGGCTTTAGGGTTTGTAATTCAAATATCCATTTGGCTTCTTTTTGCAGGAGTGCATCGGATAAATTACCACCCCTCTTTTTTTCTTGTAATTTAGTTATCGCTGTGAAGTTAAAATATTTCAAATTGTTATTGCAACACATCCTAAAATGTTTTGCGATAGGTAGATCTTTATTGCGTTCCTTTTCCGAATTTTCTATGGAGTTTAGGTGTTCCCTAATTCTTTCCCTTAGTGTTCTCTCTGTCTCTCCTACATACTGTTTTTCACATTTTTTGCATGTAATAAGATAGATAACGTTCGTGTCCATACACCTGATGGTTTCCTTAATTTTATAATCTTTCTTTGTTATGTTTGATTTAAAGCTTTTTGTTTTAATTGAATGTTTACATGCTTTGCATGATATGCATGGGTAAAACCCTTGTAGTTTTTCGCCTAAGATCCCTCTTATAGTATTGTTATTTTTATGTTTAAAAGTTGGTGCAAGTTTGCTTTTTATATTATTTGCTTTTTTATAAACAAATTTTGGTTTATCTGGAAGTTTTTCTCCTAAATGAGGATCAGATTTAAGAATTTTCCAATGGTTTTTTATTATTTTTTCTACTTTGATCCTATCTTCACTATACTCTGTTATGAAGGGTAGGAAGATTTCTTCGTTATTTATTGAAGTAGTTTTCTTTGGTTTGTATTGTAAAATCTCTTTTCTATCTAGATTGACAATTTTTTGTCTTTCTGTTTCTATGGTCTCTTCTAAGTATCCTCTTTCTAAAAATTTATTTTTTAGTATTTTTGACTGTATTTCTTAAATGTTTAGTTTAACAAAATTTAGTTTTTTTTTTTTCATCTTTGTTCTTTTATCAACGTTTGTTGAAAATATCTCTCATAATCTTATACAATCATTCAATTTTAAATCTCAGAGAAATACATGTTTATGACTAATTATTAGAACTTACCAAATATACAATATCTGAATATACATAAATTCAAGAAATATAATGTTTATAAATGTTTAACAAACATTTCTGATCCAATTAGACACATATTGACTGAAGCCAATTAGACACACATTGGCTGAAATTCCTAACCAATTGAAATGGAAGGAGGGCTATTTAAAGCCATAGGATTCAAAGGAGATCAAGCTTGACAAAGGCTGAAGTAATTTCAGCGGAAACGCGTTGCGGATCTCCTAGTGTGCATCAAGAGGAAGAAAAGAAAGGATCAGCTGTAGAGCCGGCACCCCACAGCTCAAACCAGACACTCCCATAATACTAAGCTAATCAGTGCCCTAACCAGTATAGGTGATAACTGAGCAAGAGACAGAAGTGTTTGTAGCTGGGGTTTACAGCGCGGCTTCAAGATCAGCATAAACAGTTACACTGCTTGTCTTATTTTGGAGGCATTTTCTTCTAAAAGGTGACATCGGACAAAGAAGACAGCTCATTCCATTCTAAGAGCTGAACTTAAAAGGATCACTTTAACAGGTACCTGTAGTTTCTAGTGGATCCATTTGAGCACTAAAAAACACTGTGCTACACTAAAGGAATCACGGATACCAGTAAATCACTCATATTCATCTGCACCTTTGTGGACATTTTACTGATATGCTGACTTATTTAACGGAAGCTATTTGGTTTATGCACTTAGCGCACATACTCTTAGATTATCAGTAGATAATTTGATGATAGATATTGTGTTACAAATTGCTTGATATTCTGATACTTACAGTTCTAGTTGCTTACATTAGTAACCTACAATATATGTGTAATTTTCCTTGTGTAAATGCTTTTATAGACTACTCACATTTTAATAGAGATTGGCCAATCACATATTTTATGTCTGAATTCTTGTATAAGGTTTAATTTATACCTAGGAGATTTTCATCTCATGTTATACATATTTTTTTTTTAGGTTCTTTTTGTGACATTTGTTGAAGAATAAATTATTTTTTTATTTAAACACTAAATTGCATGCTCTCTTTTTCTTGGGTATATTTTGCCTGTACTGGCGCTTTAGATTTTAACTAGTTCACCGACACAGAGCTCTGAGACATCTGGAGAATTCAGAACAGAGGAGACCAACAAAGAGCTGCTGTCCCAAATCAAGTCATTGTTCCAAGAAGAATTTAAAATGGCTCTATCTGAGATTAAACAAGACCTCAGAGAGATAGGTGGGAGAACCGCTGAACTGGAAGAAAAACTGGACAGTGTGACCGAGGAAATTCCTATACTCAGAAACTCAATACAAGATAACTCTGCATACGTCCGCAGACTCGAAGAACAGATTGAAGATCTGGAAAACAGATCACGCAGATCTAACCTGAGAATTCGAAATCTTCCAGAGACTTATAATAATCTAGAAGAAACTGTTACTGAACTATTTGTACAGTTAGTTCCAGACATTGACCCAACCATGTTGCTGATGGACAGGGTCCACAGGGCCCTCACAAGACCACAACAAAACTCTACCAGAGATATCATCTTAAAACTACACTATTATCATGTTAAAGAACGGATTCTGAAAGCAGCCAGAGACAAAAGGTGTATAGAATTTGAAGGACATAATATTCAAATCTACTCAGACCTTGCTCCAATAACACTCCGGAAAAGAAGAGATATGAAACCCATCACTGCAGCCCTTACGAAGGAGCATATAAAATACAGATGGAACTTCCCCTTCAAATTAGCCTTCACGTATCAGAATGGGAACTACAACTGCGCTACCTTGGAGGAAGGAAAGGCTCTACTAGACCGATTACAAATTCAAATTGACATTCCTACTACTCCTGCAAGCTCAGCGCCTCCCAGGAAAGCTTTTCAAAAAGAGTGGAACCCAGTCGGGAGGAATGGAAAAGCAAAGAAACAGAAGATTAGCCCCAGCAAAGATATAGGTGAAGAAGACTCTGATGAAGCCACTGACCCCTCGTCATGAGATCAAGGCTAAGTAAGAAGCTATGAATATCTCAGGACTAAATCTCAAGATGAAAGGTCTGACCCAATGTGATGGGGCAAGGCCTATATGGTAACATTCTGTTGTTTGAGACTCATTATTATTGTGTTCATATTGGTTTTTTGGTTATTCCTAGGTTAAAATGTTTACAAGTTAAATCCCTTAGGCATAATTCACTATTGTGAGGTAAAGCCCCCTATCTGACTCCCCGCTATCTACAGCTGAGTTTTAATCCGATGAGGCTCCTAGGCTAAAAACTTAGATAAGGGACATCATTGGCCCCATCCACTTCCAAGTACCCAACCACCCCAAATGGGCCCTCAGGGACATATACCCTATAATCCTCATTAAAATATATGATTACAACGTTCAATATCAGTTATTAGACAAGTAATATACACTCTTAGGATCTGTCCAACCCCTTTACCTCTACACCCTACCATTATTCCCCCCCCCCCTCCTCTCCCCCAACCCACGTTCATGCTAAGTACTTGATCAGGTAAATGTGGTGTAACACTTATATGTCAAGTCATGTATGTGTGTTCATCTCTAACATTTATTTGTATTTCATCTTTGTTTCAATTTTGGTCACTAATTTCTAGGTCACTCCCTACTGGTGATGAGATGGTTCAGATGGTTGATACTGCTTTTGTATTGCTTGTTGAAATATTATGTGTTTTGCTAAACCTTTTCTCTATCATTTATGAAGGCTTGATTACAACTCCCCTACAGAAGCTGAGCTTGGCCTGGTCCATGAAGCGCCTACTCCAACTCAGAGAGACCACGATCCACCCCTCACAGATTCGCAGGTACCTTTCTATAGAAGTTTTCTCTAAAAACACATCATGTCCATAAAGATAATATCACATAATGTCAGAGGGTTAAACTCTGACATCAAGAGGAAAAAGGCAATCCTAGAATACAAGGCACTTGGGGCTAAGATAGTAATGTTACAGGAAACACACTTCACATCAGCATACACGCCCACATACTGGGATAAGGCATATCCCATGCAATACCATGCTATAGGCCCGAAAAAGAAGTGTGGGGTTTCTGTTCGAATTCATTCATCTCTAAATTTTCATGAAGATTCGGTAATAAGAGACAAAGAGGGTAGATATTTAATAATACAAGGTTTGATACAAAACACCCCAATCCTATTAGTTAACGTATACGCCCCCAACGAATTACAGGCTAATTTTATCTCTAAACTCAGCAAGCACCTAACCTTGTGGAAGAGATCACAGGAATTGACAGATCCTCGCAAGCACACACACTCTCTAACCCACTTACAAAACCAAGTAGAATCTTACTGGACTTTTCACTAGATCATAACCTGATAGATAGCTGGCGAGCCCAGAACCATGATGCTAGAGATTACACATATTATTCTCCTATGCATTCATCACAATCCAGAATAGATTATATCTTTGTGAGTCAAATCCTAGTACCACTGCTTAATGACGCATCAATCACAAACTGCTCCTGGTCCGACCACTCCATAGTGGAAATCACCCTTGCAGGATTGATTAATCCACATAGGACTAAATCTTGGACTCTAAATGCATCCTTACTTAGGGAAGGGCCAGAACTGGAAAAGTTAAAACAGCAAATATCTGAATTTATTACCATTAACAATAACTCCACACAAAACCCCGCCATTGAATGGGGAGCACTGAAGGCTTACACATGAGTCTTACTCATGGCCGAATCCAGAAGACAAAATAAGATCAGAGAAACTAAATTAATAAACTTAAAATCAGAGACAAACAGGCTACGAACACATCTCGGGCTTAACCCTTCTCGTACCCTAGCCAACCAGCTTAAAGCTAAAAATGCAGAATTAGACTCACTCCTAAACAAGGAAGAAGCTAGATCAATAAAAATAGTGGATACTCAATACTAGATCTATGGCAATAAGCCGGACCGAATGCTAGCTAACAAACTGAAAGACATTGTGAAAACCACGACAGTCCCACAGGTACAATCCCAAAATAACAAGATCACTAATGACCCTCAAGACATAGCAAACCTATTTGCAGACTACTATGATAAACTGTATAACATATCAACAACACACAAAGAGAGGGACAGAGCCCTAGATTTATCATCCTTTCTTGGAGATAGCACATTACCAACCGTAACCACAGAAGATCTCAACTCCCTAAATAGACCCATAACTCCAGAGGAAATAAAATTCAGTATAAAGAATCTTAAACGATCCAAAGCCCCAGGACCTGATGGCTACCCTGCCATCTTTTACAAAATATTACATCCTATTTTAGTACCCCAATTAGTTAAAGTATTTACTGCTATGATGCAGGGCAAGGCAGTACCCATAGAAATGTTGATGGCCCGAATCACAGTGATCCCAAAACCAGGAAAAAACAAACAACATTGCCAAAACTACAGACCAATTTCCCTGATCAATCAGGACATTAAACTATTTACCAAAATTTTAGCAAATCGTCTAAACCCACTCCTTATTAAATTAATTCATCCAGACCAAGTAGGATTTATCACGCAAAGAGAAGCCCCAGACAACACAAGAAAAATTATCAATCTGATTAATATAGCCACGGTGGAAAGAGTGCCTTCTCTGTTCCTCTCTTTGGATGCAGAGAAGGCATTCAATAGAATTAACTGGGACTTTATGTTTGCGGTTCTAGAAAAGGTGGGCATCACAGGATCATTTTATGACGCCATCAAAACATTATACTCATACCCAACAGCTTATGTCAAATTGTCAGGCTACCAATCGAAACCCATACACGTTAACAATGGAACCAGACAAGGTTGTCCACTATCCCCGCTTTTATTTGCTCTGAGGATAGAACCGTTAGCCATCAGGATCAGAGAAAATCAGGATATCTCTGGAATTCAGGTAGGCCAAACAGAACATAAGATCTCCTTGTTTGCTGACGACGTGATCCTGACATTAACTAAACCCTTACTTTCCCTCCCTCCAGTATATAAATTAATTCAACAATTTGGGTCCCTATCGGGATATAAAATAAACAAAGAGAAATGTGAAGCCCTTGGAGTTGGACTTCCAAACCACACCAAAAAAATTAATGGAACTAAATTTTTCATTTAGATGGCCAAAGAAGTCCATTAAATATCTAGGAATTAACCTATCTAATAATATACACTCTCTATACCAGCTGAATTACCTTCCCATGTTTAAAAACATTAGAGCCCTAATAGCAAAATGGATGAAACTCAAAATCTCCTTCTATGGAAGAATTATCTCTACCAAGATGTCCCTGTTGCCTAAGTTGCTCTATCTATTTCGCTCCTTGCCCATAACTCTTTCTCTATCAGACTTGCATAAACTCCGGAAGGACATCTTAAAGTTTGTGTGGCAGGGAAAAAGAGCGAGAATTAATAAGAAACTCATGTGTACCACCAAGGGAGAAGGGGGGGTGGGTCTTCCAAACCTAATATCATATTATTATTCGGCCCGCATTGCCCAAACCCTACATTGGTTCAATCTCAACAATAACTTGCATTGGATAAATATTGAATCCAGCGTTATGAACACCACACCATTATCTAGCCTATTATGGACCCCTGACACCACTACCACTCTCAAAAAATGCAAATATATTGCAATCCAGCACACCTTACACATCTGGAAAACACTAAACTCCAAATTCCCCCTACTTAATAGGAGATCGATGATCACACCCTTGATAACTAAAACTACCTCTTTTGATAAAACCACACAACAGAAATGGTGTAATAAAGGGCTTTATAGAATTGCAGACATATATAAAGAAGGTAGGATGATTACATATGAACAGTATCAGGCTTTAGATAGCGAAGACAGGAATATTTGGTATCACTACCTCCAATTAAAATCCAGAGCGCAGCAAGTTATGGGGGACGAGAGGGTCCCAATAAGTACCACTCTAGAAAAGCTTTGCCTAGCGGATCATCATATCAGAGGGGGAATATCTACCTTATACACACTATTCAATAGCACTCCTCAAGATAGTAAACCACCCATAATGATAAAATGGGAAAATGACACGGGGAGAACTTGGTCCGTCGGGACATGGAGGGAGGCCTTAGCCAGCGGGTTATCTTTCTTGCAAAATGCGACCCTTAGGGAAAATTTCCTTAAGGTAGCCATCAGATGGTATTTATTCCCAACTAGATCAGGAGATAGGGGTGATCTACTTTCCAAACTTTGCTATAGAGGGTGTGGTGAACCTGGGACATATCCACACATGTGGTGGGACTGTAGATACGTTAGGGAGATTTGGAGTCATACATCCGCTCTTTTGAGCGAGATTTTCCAAAAACTAATAACTTTGACAATGGAGCAGGCCTTACTCCACTTCCCGATCCCAGGAATTTCCAAACACAATAATAAGCTAGCTAGGTGGATATGCACAATTGTTAGACTGGGCATAGCCCAATTTTGGAAAGAGACCCCCCCTAGTTTTGAAATGATAAAACAAAAGATGATATTCCATTTCGATATGGCAAGTGCCACAGCAGAATATCTAGACGATAAAAAGTAATTCCTTCAACAATGGGAGCCCTTTATACATTACTATGAAGCCTTGAGAAGGGGGGAGCGGCAATGGACCGGGCCGGGCAAAGCATTTATGGAACAGCATCACTAACCTCCCCAGGGGGGTTGAGACAACTATAAATCTGTATATTGTATTACATTTGAATGCAGAGTTCTTTCAATGTACTGAGTGACCTGTGAATGTTGGAATTTGTGACCACTGTTTAATGTATATGTAAAAATTCATGAATAAAATTTTTTTCAACATAAATAATAATAATTCTAACCTTAAATTTACAGGTAAACATTCACGTGATCATATTGAATTTTTATATCTGCTGTTATATAAGGATGAAGATAAATGTGTCTCAGTTAAGAATTATAGGAAACCCACTGAGAAAAATAGTTTTATAAATGCAAAAAGTAACCATAAAAGAAATTGGATACAAATGTTCCTTATAGTCAGTATTTGAGACTTAGGAGAAATTGCAGTATTTGAGGGATTTTGAAAATTAATCTATTATATTAGATAATACATTTTTAGAAAATCGATATGATAGCAATTTATTAAAAATGGCCAAATCAAAAGCTCGTAATCAGGATAGAAATGAACTTTTGGAATATAAAAATAAAAACACAGCTAATCAAGCAAAACCTAATACTACCGGAGAAACTAGATTTGTGACCACATTTAACGAAGGTTCAAGTCTGATACAAAAAACTTTGATATTTATAAGCATTGGGCAATTTTAAAAGTCGACCCCATTTTGGGTACAACCCTAGGGGATCGTCCACATATAATTTATAAGAAAGGATAAAACTTAAAAATATCTTGGCCCCAAGCAAATTAAAAGGTAACCCTATCAAATTGGAAAATAGCAATTGGCTCACTAATCTCAAAGGTACTAAGAAATGTGGTAAAACAAGGTGTAGTATGTGCACACTCATTGATTGTTCCACAAATTTTAGTAACTCAGATAACTCAGTAAAGTTTGAAACCAAATATAAAAATAACTGTAATGCAATATTTGTGGTCTACCTTCTCACCTGTGGGTGTGGCTTAAAGTACGTAGGACGTACTAAAAGAAAAATAAGAAGACGTTTTAGCGAGCACCTATATAATATTAAAACAAAATTAATTAAACACAGTGGCCTAGATTTAGAGTTGGGCGGTAGCCGTCAAAACCAGCGTTAGAGGCTCCTAACGCTGGTTTTTTACCGCCCTCTGGTATTTGGAGCAAGTCATTAAAGGGTCTAACGCTCACTTTCCAGCCGCGACTTTTCCATACCGCAGATCCCCTTACGTCAATTGCGTATCCTATCTTTTCAATGGGATCTTTCTAACGCTGGTATTTAGAGTCTTGGCTGAAGTGAGCGTTAGAAATCTAACGACAAAACTCCAGCCGCAGAAAAAAGTCAGTAGTTAAGAGCTTTCTGGGCTAACGCCGGTTTATAAAGCTCTTAACTACTGTGCTCTAAAGTACACTAACACCCATAAACTACCTATACACCCCTAAACCGAGGTCCCCCCACATCGGCGCCACTCTATTAAAAATTTTTAACCCCTAATCTGCCGACCCGCACGCCGCTGCCACCTACGTTATCCCTATGAACCCCTAATCTGCTGCCCCTAACACCGCCGACCCCTATATTATATTTATTAACCCCTAATCTGCCCCCCCCTCACCGTTGCCCTCCACCTGCCTACACTTATTAACCCCTAATCTGCCGAGTAGGACCGCACCGCTACTATAATAAAGTTATTAACCCCTAATCCACCTCTCTCCCGCCTCAATAACCCTATAATAAATAGTATTAACCCCTAATCTGCCCTCCCTAACATCGCCGGACACCTAACTTCAATTATTAACCCCTAATCTGCCGACCGAATCTCGCCGCTACTGTAATAAATGGATTAACCCCTAAAGCTAAGTCTAACCCTAACACTAACACCCCCTAAGTTAAATATAATTTTTATCTAACGAAATAAATTAACTCTTATTAAATAAATTATTCCTATTTAAAGCTAAATACTTACCTGTAAAATAAACCCTAATATAGCTACAATATAAATTATAATTATATTGTAGCTATTTTAGGATTAATATTTATTTTACAGGCAACTTTGTATTTATTTTAACCAGGTACAATAGCTATTAAATAGTTAATAAGTATTTAATAGCTACCTAGTTAAAATAATTACAAAATTACCTGTAAAATAAATCCTAACCTAAGTTACAATTAAACCTAACACTACACTATCAATAAATTAATTAAATAAACTACCTACAATTATCTACAATTAAACCTAACACTACACTATCAATAAATAAATTAAATACAATTCCTACAAATAAATACAATTAAATAAACTAACTAAAGTACAAAAAATAAAAAAGAACTAAGTTACAAAAAATAAAAAATATTTACAAACATTAGAAAAAAATTACAACAATTTTAAACTAATTACACCTACTCTAAGCCCCCTAATAAAATAACAAAGACCCCAAAATAAAAAAAATGCCCTACCCTATTCTAAATTACAAAAGTTCAAAGCTCTTTTACCTTACCAGCCCTTAAAAGGGCCCTTTGCGGGGCATGCCCCAAAGAATTCAGCTCTTTTGCCTGTAAAAAAAAACATACAATACCCCCCCAACATTACAACCCACCACCCACATACCCGTAATCTAACCCAAACCCCCCTTAAATAAACCTAACACTAAGCCCCTGAAGATCTTCCTATCTTGTCTTCACCATGCCAGGTATCACCGATCGTTCCAGGCTCCGAAATCTTCATCCAAGCCCAAGCGGGGGGCTAGACATCCATCATCCGGCGGCTGAAGAGGTCCAGAAGAGGCTCCAAAGTCTTCATCCTATCCGGGAAGAAGAGGCGATCCGGACCGGCAACCATCTTGATCCAAGCGGCATCTTCTATCTTCATCCGATGACGACCGGCTCCATCTTGAAGACCTCCACCGCGGACCCATCTTCTTCTTTCCGACGACTTCCCCGATGAATCAAAGATGGCGTCCCTCGAATTCCGATTGGCTGATAGGATTCTATCAGCCAATCGGAATTAAGGGTAGGAAAATTCTGATTGGCCTGATGGAATCAGCCAATCAGAATCAAGTTCAATCCGATTGGCTGATTCGATCAGCCAATCAGATTGAGCTCACATTCTATTGGCTGTTTTGTAACTTAGTTCTTTTTTATTTTTTGTACTTTAGTTAGTTTATTTAATTGTATTTATTTGTAGGAATTGTATTTAATTTATTTAGTGATAGTGTAGTGTTAGGTTTAATTGTAGATATTGTAGGTAGTTTATTTAATTAATTTATTGATAGTGTAGTGTTAGGTTTAATTGTAAATTAGGTTAGGATTTATTTTACAGGTATTTTTGTAATTATTTTAACTAGGTAGCTATTAAATACTTATTAACTATTTAATAGCTATTGTACCTGGTTAAAATAAATACAAAGTTGCCTGTAAAATAAATATTAATCCTAAAATAGCTACAATATAATTATAATTTATATTGTAGCTATATTAGGGTTTATTTTACAGGTAAGTATTTAGCTTTAAATAGGAATAATTTATTTAATAAGAGTTAATTTATTTCGTTAGATAAAAATTATATTTAACTTAGGGGGGTGTTAGTGTTAGGGTTAGACTTAGGCTTTAGGGGTTAATCCATTTATTACAGTAGCGGCGAGATTCGGTCAGCAGATTAGGGGTTAATAATTGAAGTTAGGTGTCGGTGATGTTAGGGAGGGCAGATTAGGGGTTAATACTATTTATTATAGGGTTATTGAGGCGGGAGTGAGGCAGATTAAGGGTTAATAACTTTATTATAGTAGCGGTGCGGTCCGCTCGGCAGATTAGGGGTTAATAAGTGTAGGCAGGTGGAGGCGACGTTGTGGGGGGCAGATTAGGGGTTAATAAATATAATATAGGGGTTGGCGATGTTAGGGCAGCAGATTAGGGGTACATAGGGATAACGTAGGTGGCGGCGCTATATGGAGCGGCAGATTAGGGGTTATAAAAAATATGCAGTGTCAGCAGCGATAGCGGGGGCGGCAGATTAGGGGTTAATAAGTGTAAGGTTAGGGGTGTTTAGACTCGGGGTTCATGTTAGGGTGTTAGGTGCAGACTTAGGAAGTGTTTCCCCATAGAAAACAATGGGGCTGCGTTAAGAGCTGAACGCTGCTTTTTTGCAGGTGTTAGGTTTTTTTTCAGCTCAAACTGCCCCATTGTTTTCTATGGGGATATCGTGCACGAGCACATTTTTTAAGCTGGCCGCGTCCGTAAGCACCGCTGGTATCTAGAGTTGCAGTGGCGTTAAATTATGCTCTACGCTCCCTTTTTGGAGCCTAACGCACTGAAAACCCAGCCATTCTGTGAACTCTAAATACCAGCGGTATTTAAAAGGTGCGGGGGAAAAAAAGCACGCGAAGCTGACACACCCCTTTGGCCGCCAAACTCTAAATCTAGCTGAGTGTATCTAAACATTTTTTAGAGGTGTACAATTGTGACCCTAGAACCTTAAAAATACTGGTGATCGATTGGATTGCCCCCTCAGTAGAAAACAGGCTCCTAAGGCTAAGAAAACAGGAACCTATTGGATCTACAAATTAGAGAGTTCAGAACTCAAAGGTTTAAATGTTTGATTTAGATATACAGGCTTTAGATAAAAGGTGAAAATGTATAGATTTTATGTTGGTATAATATTTGGATTATTCACACAGTAGATATATAGACCAAAAACAGCACAAATAAATAGTAGAGTAAGGATATGTATATATCTTTTTCAAAATAATACTGTTCTATATTATACTTAAAAAGGAGCAGTTGTTCTAAATTCATTCACATTAATTTATTTATACTTATTTATTTATATTTTTAATTATGTAAAGTAGGTTTATAACTTTTACACGAGCATGTATTTTTAAGTTAACCATGTATTTTCAAATCTACTGTATATTTATAATCAACTCTGTATTTTTAGCCCATTTTTGTTCCATTTAAGCAGATTTGTATTTCCTATTTAGAAACATTGCATATATTTTTTATATTTTTTTTATTTTTTTTATGTAGAACAATTGTATGGCGAATGATCTCATCGAAAAACATATGTGGAGAGACTTTTATCCTGCAAGAAAATATGTTTGACAGCTATGGCAACGTCACTAATCATCTGTGATCAATTGGTCAGATGATAATAGAGGGCGGTCTCTTTCCAATACAAAAAAGCCTGCGTATGCCGAAGCTGCCACACATTCAAACCTCTTGAGAAAGCCCGACCGGCGTCGGTGGAAACGCGTTGAGGTTTACACAAGTTTGGACTTTACCTGTCAGTGAGAAAACAGCCCGTGGATATCCCACCATGTTTGGTGTGTCTGTACCTAAGACTACAGAACAACAACGAGGGCTCAGGATCACCTACAGGAACACAGCGAACTTAACAGATTGATAGGCTGACCGTCATTTTAAATTTCGTAAGTGTATTATGTGTTTGCGCTTATGGTGTATTTAATAAAATTTCACTTGAGTCGGAGGTTGCGCTCTTGTTCTTTCTTTACACAGATCCTCAGCTTTTCTCCGAAACAGGGGAAACATTGGATAGAAGAGCAGCACCTGACAAGAGTACCTTAGTGAGACGGATATAAGCAGTACCTGCAATCCTAACACATATTGTGTATAGGAGATCCAAAGCACAATACAAGTGAACTGCATCTAAAAGAGATGCTGATTCAAGGACTAACTTTGCCTAATTGTACAGGTTATATAAATATAACAACACAAAAACATTTGAGCTGAATTGTTGGATATTTTATTATGACAAGATGTTATTATGACAAGATGTTTTTATAACGGAATTTTAATAGATGTTATAAATAGATGTTAAGAGCCTAACTTTTCATACTGAAAGGCATAGATCAAATTAAGCCTCCTCATTTATATATTCAAACATACAGGTATATTTCAACATATTCATATAATATAACACACCCTTTTATAATTTGTTTACATACAAGTGGGTTTTTATCTTATCAGGCATTAGCGCCGATATATATTCTTTTTTGTCAAGCCTTATTGTATGTTACTCTGAGACCCCTGAAGCAATCAGAGATGCTGTAACAATAGGCAACATGGCAAAGACCAAATTTAATTGTTGTAAAATACTTGGGCCTCTAGTTATCAAGCCGTCAACCGTAAATATGCTGGAATTCCGCAGCGTATTTGTGGCGAGGCTGATTCGCTGTAGTTATCAAGCCCTACAGCCCGGCAAAAGTAGAATATAGTGACGTAACATACGATCCGCTGGACTCAGTCCGACACAGATCGATGGTTACGTCACTAAACATGTTCCGAACGCAAGTTCGGCACAATCTGACTACTTTTGCTAGTTATCAAATAACTAGCAGGTATGCTCGCCACTATTCCGGGCCAGCGTACCTGGTTTTAAATCCGCCGCCATGGAGGGCGGCGGATCCCATCGGAATCAATGGGAGTCTGACAGCAAGCGAGAGCTCATGTTCGCTGCTGACTGATATCCCATTGATTCATATGGGAAGTGTCTGCAACCTATCACCCTAACATGTACCCTGAGTCTAAACACCCCTAATCTGTCCCCCCTAACACCGCTGTCACCTACTTTATACTTATTAACCCTAAACCACCGCCCGACACCGCCGCCACCTACATTATACTTATTAACCCCCTAAACTGCCGCTCCCGACCCCGCCTCCACCTACATTAAACTTATTAACCCCTAAAACCGCCGCTCCTGGACCCCGCCGCAACTATAATAAATATATGAACCTCTAAACCGCCGCTCCCGGACCCCGCCGCAACTATAATAAATATATGAACCCCTAAACCTCCACTCCAGGGACCCCTCCGCCACCGACATTATACCTATTAACCCCTAATCTGCCGCCTACCTATACCGCCGCCACCTACATAAAGTTAATAACCCCTATCATGCCTATCCCAGACCCCGCCCACAAATAAATTAATTGTTTAACCCCCTAAACCGCCGCACCCAGAGCCCTCCCCCACCCTACATTACATTTATTAACCCCTATCCTGCCCCCCCTACACCGCCGCCACCTACATACATTGATTACCCCTAATCTACCCCCCTATACCGCCGCCACTATAATTAATGAATTAACCCCTAAAACCTAAGTCCTAACCCTAACCCTAACACCCCTAACTTAAATATTATTTAAATTAATCTAAATAAATATTCCTATAATTAAATAAATATAATTAATCCTATTTAAAACTAAATACCTATAAAATAAACCCTAAGAAAGCTACAATATAATTAATAATTACATTGTAACTATGTTAGGGTTTATTTTTATTTTACAGGCAACTTTGTAATTATTTTAACTAGGTACAATAGCTATTAAATAGTTATTTACTATTTAATAGCTACCTAGCTAAAATAACTACAAAATTACCTGTAAAATAAATGCTAACCTAAGTTACAATTAGAACCTAACACTACACTATCATTAAATAAATAAATTAAATTTAATTAACTACAATTACCTAACTTTAAATAAAATAAACTAAAAATAACTAAGTACAAAACCCCCCCTCTAAATTACTGAAAATAAAAAAAAAACTAATTACACCTAATCTAAGCCCCTAATAAATAAAAAAGCCCCCCAAAATAATAAAAATTCCCTACCCTAAACTAAATTACAAATAGCCCTTAAAAGGGCCTTTTTGCGGGGCATTGCCCCAAAGTAATCAGCTCTTTTACCAGCCCTTAAAGGGCCTTTTGCGGGCATTGCCCCAAAGTAACCTTGAGCCGTCTTCACTCAGCCGGGTACAAGCGGTCAATCCGATCCATCTAGAAGTCTTCATCGAATCCGGGCAGAAGAGGTCCTCCAAGCAGCAGATGTCTTCATCCAAGCGGCATCTTCTATCTTCAATCAACCAGAGCGGAGCGGAGCCATCTTGAATCCAGCCGACGCAGAGCCATCCTCTTCTTCCGATGTCCTAACACTGAATGAAGGTCCTTTAAATGATGTCATCCAAGATGGCATCCCTCGAATTCCGATTGGCTGAGAGGATTCTATCAGCCAATTGGAATTAATGTAGGAAAAATCTGATTGGCTGATGCAATCAGCCAATCGGATTGAGCTCGCATTCTATTGGCTGTTCCAATCAGCGAATAGAATGCGAGCTCAATCCAATTGGCTGATTGGATCAGCCAATCGGATTGAACTTCAATCCGATTGGCTGATTGCTCAGCCAATCAGATTTTCCTACCTTAATTCCGATTGCTGATAGAATCCTATCAGCCAATCGTAATTCAAGGGACGCCATCTTGGATGATGTCATTTAAAAGAACCTTCATTCAGTGTTAGGACGTCTATGGAAGAGGATGACTCCGCGCCGGCTGGATTCAAGATGGCTCCGCTCCGGTTGATTGAAGGTAGAAGATGCCGCTTGGATGAAGACTTCTGCTGCTTGGAGGACCTCTTCTGCCCGGATTCGATGAAGACTTATGGATGGATCGGATGACCGCTTGTGCCCGGCTGGGTGAAGACGGCTCAAGGTAGGGTGATCTTCAAGGGGGTAGTGTTAGTTTTTTTTAAGGGGGGATTGGGTGGGCTTTAGAGTAGGGGTGTGTGGGTGGTGGGTTGTAATGTTTGGGGGGTGTATTTCTTTTTTTACAGGTAAAAGAGCGATACTTTGGGGCAATGTCCCGCAAAAAGCCCTTTTTAAGGGCTGGTAAAAGAGCTGATTACTTTGGGACAATGCCCCGCAAAAGGCCCTTTTAAGGGCTATTTGTAATTTAGTTTAGGGTAGGGAATTTTATTATTTTGGGGGGCTTTTTTATTTTATTAGGGGGCTAGATTAGGTGTAATTAGTTTAAAATTCTTGTAATTTTTTTTATTTTCTGTAATTTAGATTTTTTTTGTACTTTAGTTATTTTTAGTTAATTTTATTTAATGTTAGGTAATTGTATTTAATTCATTTAATTTATTTAATGAGAGTGTAGTGTTAGGTGTAATTGTAACTTACGTTAGGATTTATTTTACAGGTACGTTTGTAGTTATTTTAGCTAGTAGCTATTAATAGTTAATAACTATTTAATAGCTATTGTACCTAGTTAAAATAATTACAAAGTTGCCTGTAAAATAAAAATAAAGCCTAAAATAGCTACAATGTAATTATTTATTATATTGTAGCTATTTTAGGGATTATTTTATAGGTAAGTATTTAGTTTTAAATAGGAGTTATTTATTTAATTATACTAATATTTATTTACTTAGGTTTAGGGGTTAATTCATTTAATATAGTGACGGCGGTGTAGGGGGGTAGATTAGGGGTTAATCAATTTAATGTAGGTGGCGGCGGGTGTAGGGGGGCAAGATAGGGCTTAATAAATGTAATGTAGGTGGCGGCGGGCTCCGGGTGCGGCGGTTTAGGGGTTAAACATTGATCTATTTCCGGCGGGTCCGGGATCGGCAGGATAGGGGTTAATAACTTTATGTAGGTGGCGGGCGGTATAGGGGGTGGAAGATTAGGGGTTAATAGGTATAATGTAGGTGGCGGCGGGGTCCGGGAGCGGCGGTTTAGGGGTTCATATATTTATTATAGTGGCGGCGGGGTCCGGGAGCGGCGGTTTAGGGGTTAATATATTTATTATAGTTGTGGCGGGGTCCAGGAGCGGTGGTTTAGGGGTTAATAGGTTTATTTAGGTGCGGGGGGCTCCGGGAGCGGCAGTTTAGGGGGGTAAAACAGTATAGTATAGTGTGGGTGCTTAGTGACAGGCTAGCAAGAAAGCTTCGAAGAAGCCGATGAGCAGCCGAGATCAATGACTGTCAGTTAACAACAGTCCGCTGCTCATCGCTCCGTACTTGGTGCGCGGCTTCTTGACAGCTTTTTTTGATAACTTTGGCAAACGTATTCAGGTCCGTGGCGGCAATGTTAGGCGAGCTTAGGCGAGCGTATTGGGCCGGCAAATGCAGGTAAAATACGGAGCTTCATAACTAGAGGCCTTGGTCTTTAAAGTGGTAAATATGTTCTTAAGCGATACATATATTACTAAGCTCATTATTGTTTTTATTCTCATATTATTATTATTAGTATTATTATAATTTTATTATTATCGGTTATTTGTAGAATTTTGTGTTTAATCCTGGAGGCAAGAGGAAGCCAGTGAAGGGATTGGCAGAGAGGTGCAGCAAGATGTGGAACTACTTTAAGGAAGATGAGCCTGGCAGAGGCAATTCATTAATGATTGTAATGGAGCTAGGCAGCAGCTAGGAGACCAGAGAGGACATAATTGCAGTAGTCGAGGTGGGAAAGAATGAGAGAGTGGATTAAAAACCTTAGTTGTGTCTTGTGTAAGGAAATGTCTAATTTTAGAGATGTTTTTAAGGTGGAAGCGGCAGGATTTAGCCAAGGACTGAATGTGAGGAGTGAAAGAAAGATCTGAGTCAAGACATTGGACATGCAGGGAGTTGTCTACAGTTATAGAGAGATTGGAGTGAGTTTGTGAAGATTGAAATAGTTCATAAAAAAAGCTAAAGTTCAGGTCAAGGGAGTAATGACCATCTTTGTGAGTGGGAGAGTCAGTCTATTGTGACAAACTAAAAGAGGAAGTGATTAGCAGAATTTGTTTTGCAGAGGAGGCAGTGGGGATTGTCAAGAGGGAGGTTGAAGTCGCCAAGAATGAGGGCAGGCGTGTCTGAGGAAAGGAAACAAAGTAGCCAGGCAGCCAAGTGATCTAGAAAAATGAGTTGAGGAGCCAGGTGGTCGGTATATGACTGCAACAGGTATAGAGAGGGGAGAGAATAAGTGAATCATGGGAGGGGTTCAAATGAGGAAAATGTGAGGGAAGAGATGGGTTGTATTTGTTGAAAGGTGCAACGAGAGGAAAGTAAAATACCTACACCACCTCCTTGTCTATTACCAGACCCTAGAGTTGGCTGAAGTGGAGACCCCCACGTGACAGAGCAGCAGTGGATGCTGTGTCTAAGGGAGAGAGCCAGGTTTCTGTTAGAGCCAGAAGGTTGAGGGAGCGGGAGATAAAGAGGTCATGGATAGAAGCGCTACTTGTGTCTGCATTTTTCTCTGGATTCAATAATATAGACATTAAATTAAATCAATTTTCACCTACAGGAACTACAAATATGTCTGGAGACAGGTTTTGGAGTAATGTGTCCTCATCTTGCGTTAACCCTTAAGCTGGTATTGTTTTAAGTTAAGGAGATGATTATAGGTACATTAAACACAAAATTTAAATTGCATGTTAATGTTCATGCATATCTGAGAATGTATAATGCAGCTTTAGTTTGCCATATGAGCATATTGTTTTTTATTTAATTGTTGTCTATAGCTGTCAATTAATACAGTTAACGTGTGGGGAATATTTATTGACCCAAATACACCCTTACACATGGCTGTAGATTACAATCTTCCCATGACAAGCATGGTACATTTTATGTCTAAAAGACTTTACCATGTGTGTATTACTCCTTATGTAATGGCTAAACTGACTCATTACAAATTAAATCCCGAATATTGTCATTGTAGATCTAAACCCTCTAATTAACATCTTTCAATAAGGCCCATAAATGTGAAGCAGAACTATAGACCAATGACCAATGATTGCTCTCATAGGAACTAAACTGTCGTATCTTTGCAGTTGTTTTTAAAAATACAAGAGGAATAGTTAAAGGCCAAATGTTAAACACCTTTATTATATTTATAAAGTTTTGAATTACTGACTACTTTCAAAAGTTTACTGTTTGAATTGATTGATTATTTTTAAACCTATCTGTGGCTTGTGTTTGTCTTTATTTTTATTTTGGATTAATTAAAACACACACACACATATACCTATTATAAATATAGATACATAGAAAGATAAATAACTAGATAGATAGATACATAGATAGATAGATAGATAGATAGATAGATAGATAGATAGATACATAGATAGATATATTTATTAGGGAAGAAAAATTATTAAGGGTTTAGCATTCATTCAGGCATATAGACCACAGGTGCTACATGGCTTATAGAGTTGAAACAAGACTCTTTTTGTAAAATGTGGGACATGATGGACAACCTAATTGTAACTAGTCTAGTTTGAGAAGATATTTGTTTATTTTTTATTTACACAGCCTTTATAATTTTAGTGATTTAGTCACTAAGTAAAAATATAGAGCATTTTAGGGCAGTACCCAGAGCTAAGCACTTTGCTTATCATTACTATAACATCACAATGTATGACATCATAAAGGTATTTGGTTAGTATGGCATTACTATGGACATCACTATGTAACATCATAAAGATATTGGTTATAAATAACATACTCAGCTGCACAATTTCAGAACAGATATTGTTATTGAGCTGAGAAGCAGTATTGGGATTACTCTCAAGACAGCGAATCTACAAATTATTTGTGATACAACACAAGCAGCAATGCTGAAAACTGGAAGGAAAACGGAAGGCTCCATCTGATTTGCCTTCTGAGTCAAAAAAACGTGTAGGGAAAAGGTATGTGATCTTTAAGTTCTTATTGCCACCTACAATTATATACTACCAGGGTCTTAATCTTCTTCTTTGAGAAAGAGCAGCCTAGAACCATCTAGTTTTTTCTTTTTCTCTTTCTGATCCTCATCTCCTGTCTCATAATCTCCATTCCTCAATCAACACAAACCTATAAAAATATTAATGACACAGATCCACAATATTTTACCACAACACTTTATCATCATAGTGAGAAGGACTTGATTCAGCTGTACCCAACTCATCATACCACCCAAACTAAACTGTTTAAATAATTCTTCTTTGTTTCACCTTGAATAATAAATACTTGGTTTGTTGTTTTTTCTGCAGGTTAACCTGTAAAGTGGATAACTGTTTTCTGCTGGAGCTCTCTGACCCAGAGTCACATTATGTAAAGAACTTTAATGAAATCAAATATGAGCTCGCAGAGAATCTCTACAGTTTCTACAATGAAACCATTTTGAGAATCAGGTAAGTGCGAGATCCATGTTACCCACCAATGTAATAGAAAGCAGCTCCTGTCCCCTACAGACAACATATAGCACAAATATAGACATCATATGAAAGAGTCTTATGCCCCTCTACATGCAAATATATCCAATTATTCTAATAAAAAAACAGCAAGCAAACAGTTTATTTTTTTTATTGAAATGGATTGATAAAAAATCTCTTTAAATTGAAATTAGCAGGAGTTTGCATATTGTAATATTGAAATACATTCCATTAGTGGTATTGCTAGTTGTTAATAAGCCTCCAAACAGCTAATAGGAAGTAGGATTATTCAGCACAGGGAACAAACCAATGAATAAAATATATAATTAAATGTACACTTTAATATGAAATGAAGAAAAAAATGTGAACAATGTAATTTTAATAAAGACATTTAAGTGATTATTAATAATGTTCTTCTATTGATGACCAAATAACTTTATCATTTTCCTCTGTGCAGCTTCCTCAACAGATGAACATCAAATGGACAAAAGACTGAGAAGAACTGCAGGACATTGTTTCGTTTGTTAGATGTCAATGACATTAACTATCGTGAAGCAGATATCCAGTTATCGGAAAAAAATTGTCGATCTGCAGGTAATTATTAGACCTTTGTCAGCAAGTGTGGCATATTGCATCCCTTTATTTCTTTCTAACAATTTTTTCTGTGGTTAATGTATAAAGTTTAATATAACTATGTAGTTTACATTTTCTTTTACTGACTATTTTCACCATTAATATTTTCATACAATTTACCTTCCTAATTCAGATAGGCTTCGTGACATATTGGTTCACGAGATGTGTCATGCGGCTGCATGGCTCATTGATGGAGTGCTGAATAACCATGGTTATCGCTGGAAATATTACACCAACAAGGCGATGACAATTCATCCAGAACTGCCCCCTATCACCAGTGTCTACAATTATGACATCCATTACAAGTACAACTACGAATGCCGCAATTGCCAGAAAAGGTGAGTAAACATTTTTATTACAAACTGATATCTACAATCCAAACTTTTCTTTTATGGACCTTTTGTATTAAAAATAGTTTAATAATAGGCAAATAGTATATATTGATATAAATCTCTTTCCCTCATTGTTAGGTATGGAAGATTTACCAAGTCTATAAACACCAGGACCAAGTCTGTGGCAATTGTGAAGGAAGCTGTTTCTCCGAAAAACCTGAAGGCCTAGCAAACATTCAGTTGTTTTTTTATTAAATAATAAAAATTGGCCTTTAAACTAATTTATACTTGGAGTCTTACTGTAATGTAACAATGAACAAGCAATAAAGTAAAGGGAAAGTGACCTGAAGTGTGCCGTGGTCACATGGTCAGTATACTTAAAAGGGGGTAGTTACCCAAAGAAGGTAAATAATAAAGAGAAAATAAAGGTGGGTGGGGAAAACGTAACAGTAATGCAGACAAGGTGGGAGAGACCAGAGCAGGTATTTATAAGGTGTAAGACTCCTCCCACAAATTCAGGCAAGCAAGCCTTCCTACTTGTACTCGGAGTCTTACTGTAATGTAACAATGAACAAACAATAAAGTAAAGGGAAAGTGACCTGAGGTGTGCCGTGGTCACATGGTCAGTATGCCTAAAAGGGGAAAAAAGAAAAAAAATAGGATAGAGTAAATATGATAAAAAAAAATATAACAAATCATTAACCAACAAGAAAAGCATGTAACATCTAAACTTGTGGATCAAGACTATATGTAGCAAAACAAAATAAAATCCAACTCCCTAACCTCATGATGACTTGAGCTGCAACCCCAAATCTAGAGGCTCCAGATGCTGCTTCTAATATAAGGGAATGGCCAGAGTGATTTGGAATTAAGACCAAAAAACACTAAAACATGCAATGTTGAGAAAATGGGCAAAAGTTCAAAAACCAGGGGGCACAGACCGGGAATGCAGGCAGGCAAGTAGGGAGGGGGGAGCTTAAGGCACATGGGAAAATAGGATGAGGAACCAGGGGGTACAGCCCAGGCAGGACAGGTAGGGAGGAAGGGAGCTTAAGTCTCTGGGGAAAATAAGGCGAGGAACCAAGGGCACAGCCCAATCAGGTGGGCAGGAAGGCAGGGAGGTAACTTAAGGCTCAGGGGAAGTTAGGGCATGGAACCTGGGGGCACAGCCCACACAGGGAGTAGTGAGGGGAGCTTATGGCTCAGTGGAAGCTAGGGTGAGAAACCAGGGAGCACAGACTGAGTAGGAAGGCAATGAGGGGAGCTTGAGGCTCTGGGAAAGGTAGGTCAAGGAACCAGGGGGCACAGCCCAGGTAGGCGAGCAGGGAGGAAGGAAGGAGAGCTTAAGGCTCCAGGAAAGTTAGGGTGAGGAACCAGGGGGCAAAAGCCCCCAGCAGGAGAGCAAGCCGGTGGAGAGGGGAGCTTAAAGCTCAAGGAAAAGTGGGTAATGGAACCAGGGGGCACAGCCTGAGCAGGCAAACAGGGAGGGGAGCTTAAGGCTCCATGAAAGTTATTGCTAGGAATCAGGGGGTAAAGCCCAGTCAGGAGGGCAGAGAGGAAGGGAGGGGAGCTTAAGGCTCAAGGGAAGATAGGGCGAGGAAGCAGGTGGCACAGACCGGGCAGACAGGGAGGTAGAGGAGTTTAAGGTTCTATGGAAGTTAGGGCTAGCAATCAGGGGGTAAAACCTAGTCAGGAGGGCAGGGAGGAGAACTTAAGGCTCAAGGGAAAAGAGGGCGAGGAAGCAGGGGGCACAGCCCAGGCAGACAGGGAGGTGGGGGGAGTTTAAGGTTCTGTGGAAGTTAGGGCTAGCAATCAGGGGGTAAAGCCCAATCAGGAGGGCAGGGAGGAAGGGAGGGGAGCTTAAGGCTCAAGGGAAGATAGGGCAAAGCAGGGGGCACAGCCGGCAGTCAGGAAGATTAAGGCTCTGGGGAAGTTAGGGTTAGGAACCAGGGGGCAAAGCCCAGTCACTAGGGCAGGGAAGCAGAGAAGAGAGGTTTAAGGCTCAGAGAAAGGTAGGGTGAGGAACCAGGGGGCAAAGCCCAGGAATGCAGGCAGGGATCTTAAGGCTTCTGGTAAGGTAGGGCAAGTAACCAGGGGCCACAGCCTTGGGAGGGAGGGGAGTTTAAGACTCCGGGGAAGGTGGAGCCATGGAAAAAGGGGGTACAGCCCAAGCAGGCAGGCAGGGAGGGAATCTTAACATTCTGTGGAAGTTAGGGTGAGGAAACAGGGGGCAAGCCCGGTCAGGATAGCAGGGAGGAAACTTAGGGGAGCTTATGGCTCATAGGAAGATTGGGCAAGAAACCAGGGGGCACAGACCTGGCAGGAAGGAAGGGCCGAGAGCTCAAGGCTATTGGGAAGTTTGGGTGAGGAACCAGGGGGCAAAGCCTAGGCCGAAGTGCAGGGATGCAAAAGAGGGGAGATTAAGGCTCAATGGAAGATAGGGTGAGAGACCAGGGGGCACAGCCCAAGCAGCAGGCAGGGAGGGGGAGTTTAAAGTTCCATGAAAGTTAGGGTGAGGATTCAGGGGGCAAAAGCCTCAGTCAGCGGGGCAGGGAGAAAGGGAGGTGAGCTTAAGGCTCAATGGAAGATAGGGTGAGAAACCAGGGGGCACAGCCCAAGCAGTCATGCTGGGATGGGAGTTTAAGGTTCTACAAAGCAAAGTCAGGAGGCAATGGAGAGGAGCTTAAGGCTCAATGGAAAAATGAGCAAGGAGTCAGGGGGCACAGCCTGGCAGGCAAGCAGGGAGATTAAGTATCTGGGAATGTTTAGGGCGAGGAACAAGGGGGCAAAGCACAGGCACAAGGGCAGGGAAGCAGAGAAGGGAGTTTAAGGCTTGGGTAAGGTAGGATAAGGAACCAGTGGGCACAAGCCCAGGCATGCAGACTAATGTGGGGATCTTAAGGCTCTGGGTAAGGTAAAGCAAGTAATCAGGGGCCACAGCCTGGGCAGGCAGACAGGGAGGGGAGCTTGAAGCTCCATGTTAGTTAGGGTGAGAAACCATTGTACAAAGCCCCATCAGGAGGGCAAGGAGGAAGGGAGGGGAGCATAAGGCTCAAGGGAAGATAGAGCGAGGAACCAGGAGGCACAGCCCAGGCAGGGAGGGGAGCTTAAGGCTCCAAGGACAGTAGGGTATGGAACCAGGGGCCCATAGCATGAGCAGGCAGGGAGGGAAGCTTAAGACTCCATAGAAGTTAGGGCATGGAACCAGGGGACTGTTCATAGGTAAGCAGGCAGGGAGGGGAGTTTAAGACACATGGGTTGTAGGGCAGAGAACCAGGGGGCACAGCCAAGGTATGTGGTCCGGGAGGCAGGAAGGGGAGCTTAAGACTCTGGGGAAGGTGGGGCATGGAAATAGGGGGAGCAGCCCAAGCAGGCAGGCAGGGAGGGAAGCTAACATTCTGTGGAAGTTAGGGGTGAGGAAACAGGGGACAATCCCAGTCAGGAGAGCAGGGTGGAAAGTAGGGAAGCTTATGGCTCAAAGGAAGATAGGGCAAGAAAACCAGGGGGCACAGGCAGGGACGAGAGCCCAAGGCTATGGGAATTTAGGGTGAGGAACCAGGGGAAAAAGCCTAGGCAGGAGGGCAAGGGAGGCAGAGAGGGGAGCGATTAAGGCTCAACTGGAAGATAGGGTGAGAGACCAGGGGACACAGCCTGAGCAGCAGGCAGGGAGGGGAGTTTAAGGTTCCCATGAAAGTTAGGGTGAGGATTCAGGGGCAAAGCCCAGTCAGGAGGGGCAGGGAGAAAGGGAGGTGCACTTAAGGCTCAATGGAAGATAGGGTGAGAAACAGGGGGCACAGCCCAAGCAGGCAGGCAGGGAGGGGAGTTTAAGGTTCCAGTGGAAGTTAGGGTGAGGAATCAGGGGGCAAAGCCCAGTCAGGAGGGAAGGGAGAGGAGCTTAAGGCCTCAATGGAAGATAGAGCAAGGAGGAGGGGGCACTGCCTGGGCAGGCAGGCACAGATATTAAGGATCTTGTTATGTAAGGGCAAGGAACAGTGGGCACAGCCCGGGCATGCAGGCTTATGAGGGGATCTTAAGGCTCTGGGGTAAGTTAAGGCAAATAATCAGCGGGCCACAGCCTGGCAGGCAGGCAGGGAGGGGAGCTTAAAGCTCCGTGTTAGTTAGGGTTAGAAACCAGGGTGCAAAGCCCCGTCTGGAGGGCGGGAGGAAGGGAGGGGAGCATAAGGCTCAAGGGAAGAAAGAGCAAGGAACCTGGGGGCACAGCCCGGGCAGGGAGGGGAGCTTAAGGCTCCGGGGACAGTAGGGGTATTGGAACCAGGGGCCAAGCCTGAGCAGGCAGGGAGGGGGAGCTTAAGACTCCATGGAAGTTAGGACATGGAAGCAGGGGACTGTTCATAGGTATGCAGACAGGGAGGGGAGCTTAAGACTTAGGGTTGGTAGGGCAAGGAACTCAGGGGGCACAGCCAAGGTAGGGGGGGGCCAGGAGGCAGGGAGGGGAGCTTAAGGCTCAGAGGAAGGTAGGGTGAGGAACCAGGAGCACAGCCTGGAAGTCATGCAGGCAGAGAGGAGAGCCTTAGGCTTCAGGAAAGGTGGGTTGAATAATCCAGGGGCACAGCTCAGGCAGGCGAGCAGGGAGACAGGGAGGGAAGCTTAAGGCTCAGGGAAAGTGAGGGTGAGGCACCATGGGGCACAGCCCCAGCAGGCAGGTAGGCAGGGAGGGGAACTTAATGTCCGGAGAAGGTAGGGCAAAAAACAGGGGCACAGCCCAGGCAGGCAAGCAGGGAGGAAGGGAGGAAGCGTAAGGCTCCAGGGAAGTTAGGGCTAGGAATCAGGGGGTAAAGCCCAGTCAGGAGGGCAGGGAGGAAGGAAGTGGTGCTTAAGGCTCAAGGGAAGCTAGGGCGAGGAGCAGGGGGCACAGCCTGGGCAGACAGGGAGGGAGGGAGGGGAATTAAGGTTCCAGAGAAGTTAGGGCAAGCAATTCAGGGGTAAAGCCCTGTCAGGAGGGCAGGGAGGAAAAGGAGGCGAGCTTAAGGCTCATTTGAAGATAGGACAAGGAAGCAGGGGGCTCAGCCCAGGCAGGCAGGCAGATAAAGGGTCCAGGGAAGTAAGGGCGAGGAACCAGGGGGCAAAGCCCAGTCACAAGGGCAGGGATGCAGAGAGGGGTGTTTAAAGGGACACTCAAGTCAAAATTAAACTTCATTATTCAGAGAGGAGCATGCAATTTTAAACAACTTTCAATTAAGATCCATTAATAAAAAAAGTACACAGTCTTTTTATATTTAAACTTTTTGAGTCACCAGCTCCTACTGAGCATGTGCAAGAATTCACAGAATTAAGCGTATATTACATTTGCGATTGGCTGATATCTTTCACATGGTACGTCTATGCATGTGTGATTGGCTGATGGCTGTCACATGGTACAGGGGGAGTGGAAATAGACATAACTTTTAAAATTGTTAGAAAAAAAATCTACTATTTATTTGAAGTTCAGACTAAGTGCTATTGCATTGTTTTGTTATCTTACATTTGTTGATTATGCAAATCTACTGTATTGACTGGTACTTTAAGGCTCAGAGAAAGGAAGGGTGAGAAACCAGGGGGGCAACGCCCAGGAATGGCAGGCAGGGAGAGAAACTTAAGACTTATACCAAGACCCACCATAAGACCTCTGTGTTCTGTGGAAGTTAGGGTGAGGAAACAGGGGCAAAGCCCAGTCAGGATTGCAGGGAGAAAGGGAGGGGAGTTTATGGTTTAAAGGAAGCTAAGGCAAGGAACTAGGGGGTTAAAAATATATAACTGTTTCAAATCAGATGTAGGAAACTAGCACACCTTAAAACAAATTTCCCCGAAAAAAGCTTAAAATAATAATAGATAATAGGTTGCGCATAAACTGCTGTTCCTAAATATAACCAATGTTAAAAAACATAATAATTCAAATGCGTAATCCAAATAAGTCAACGGTGATTATAACCTTAAATAACAAACGGATATACAGGTATACCCTGCTCATACAACGGATTAGGGACCGGAGCCCCGCTGTAAAGTGAAAACCGCCTTAAAGTGAAACAAGGCAGTTTTAGGCTATCTTTTCACTTGCCAGTGTGTTTAAAAACTTAAAATAATGTTTAAACTAACATATATAAGAGGTGCAATATTGCTACGTTTAGTTTAACACTAGCTCAGCACAGTATTCAATAAATACTGTACCTGTAAAATAGTGACAATTACTGAAATAAAATTTGCCAGACTATAACACTGAGACACAGATTGCACTGTAATGCTGTAAACAAAGTGAACTGTGGCATAACAAAATGGTGCCAGTCACTTTTCTCGCAATCTCACGAAGATTACAGCACTGTTTCAAATATTTGGAGGTTGAACTTTAGCTCCACAAAGCGCTGTATTAGCGAAGCGCTGTAAAGTGAGGTATACCTGTATATAGTTATATCAAATTAAAGTTTATTGCTAAATATTTGATAAGGTACCTAATGGTATTTATTAATAAGAACAAATAAAATCAGAAAAAAGGGGATGACGTATCTATATACTGAATAAACAATACAAATTAAATACTTTATACTTTAAAATAAAATAGCAAATAGGAATAAGACTGACATCAGATACATTCATCAAGCCCATCAGATTGGACATTATTGGCGGTTACCTAAACCCACTAAGCCTGATTACAAAAAAGATACATTGTATATTAAGTGATATAGAAGAATCAATATGTATATTAAGATACAATCGCCTAGATTACGAGTTCTGCGTTAGCTTTAAAAAAGAAGCGGTTAAGGGGTCCTAACGCTGCTTTTTAACGCCCGCTGGTATTACGAGTATGGCAGGTACAGGGTACCGCTCACTTTTCCTTCCGGGACTTTGGCTACCGCAAATCCCCTTACGTCAATTGCATATCCTATCTTTTTAATGGATTTGCCTAACTCCGGTATTACAAGTCCTTGGAAGAAGTGAGCGGTACAGCCTCTACCTCCAAGACTCCTACCGCATTACAAAAAGTCAGTAGTTAGAGTTTTATGGGCTAACGCCGGAACATAAAGCTCTTACTACAGTGCTACAAAGTACACATAAACACCCATAAACTACCTATTAACCCCTAAACCAAGGACCGCCCACATCGCAAACCCCTAATCTGCCGACCGGACATCACCGTCACCTACATTATACTATGAACCCCTAATCTGCTGTCCCTAACATCGCCGACACCTACATTATATTTATTAACCCCTAATCTGCCCCCCCAACGTCGCCCCACCTAACTACAATTATTAACCCCTTAATCCGCTGTCCCTAACATCGCCGACCACCTATATTATATTTATTAAACCCGCTAATCTGCCCCCCCAACGTCGCTGCCACCTAACAACAATTATTAACCCATAATATGCTGTCCCTAACATAGCCGACACCTATATTAGATTTATTAACCCCTAATCTGACCCCACCAACGTCGCCGACACCTAACTAAAATTATTAACCCCTAATCTGCTGTCCCTAACATCGCCGACACCTATATTATATTTATTAACCCCTAATCTGCCCCCCCCCAACGTCACCGCCACCTACCTACACTTATTAACCCCTAATCTGCTGACCCGGACATCGCCGCCGCTATAATAAATGTATTAACCCCTAAACCGCTGCAATCCCCGCCTCGCAAACACTATAATACATTTTATTAACCCCTAATCTGCCCTCCCCAACGTCGCCACCACCTACCTACAATTATTAACCCCTAATCTCCGCCGCCGCTACTATAATAAGTTATTAACCCCTAAACCTAAGTCTAACCCTAACCCTAACACCCCCCTAAATTAATATAATTTAAATAAAACAAAATAAAATTACTATAATTAAATAAATTAATCCTATTTAAAACTAAATACTTACCTATAAAATAAACCCTAATATAGCTACAATATAACTAATTATTACATTGTAGCTATTTTAGGATTTATATTATTTTACAGGCAACTTTGTATTTATTTTAGCTAGGTAGAATAGCTTTTTAAATAGTTAATAACTATTTAATAGCTACCTAGTTAAAATAATTACAAAATTACCTGTAAAATAAATCCTAACCTAAATTACAAATACACCTAACACTACACTAATCAATAAATTAATTAAATAAATTACCTTCAACTATCTAAACTAAAATACAATTAAATAAACTAAACTATATTACAAAAACAAACAAACACTAAATTACAAAAAAATAAAAAAATATTATAAGAATTTTAATCTAATTACAACCTAATCTAAGCCCCCTAATAAAATAAAATAAAAAAAATAAAAAAATTCCCTACCCTATACTAAATTACAAAAGTAATCAGCTTTTTTACCAGCCCTTAAAAGGGCTTTTTGCGGGCATTGCCCAAAAAGTAATCAGCTCTTTTACTAGTAAAAAAAAAATACAAGACCCCCCCAAAATTAAAACCCACCACCCACACACCCCTACTCTAAAACCTCACCCGATCCCCCCCTTAAAAAAACCTAACACTACCCCATTGAAGATCACCCTACCTTGAGCCGTGTTCACCCCAGCCGGGCACCACTGATCATCCAGAAGTGTTCATCTGATGGGGCAGAAGAGGACATCCGGACCGGCAAGAAGTCTTCATCTGATCGGGCAGAAGAGGTCCTCCATCCAGCAGAAGTCCTTCATCCAAGCGGCATCTTCTATTTTCATCCATCCGGCGCGGAGCGGTCCATTTTCAAGACATCTGACGCGGAGCATCCTCTTCTTCCCGACGACTAACAACGAATGAAGGTTCCTTTAAATGACGTCATCCAAGATTGCGTCCCTCGAATTCCGATTGGCTGATAGGATTCTATCAGCCAATCGGAATTAAGGTAGGAAAAAATCCGATTGGTTGATTTATCAGCCAATCGGATTGAAGTTCAATCCCATTGGCTGATTGGATCAGCCAATAGAATGCGAGGTCATTTCTATTGGCTGATCCAATCAGCTCCGCGCCGATGGATGAAGATAGAAGATGCCGCTTGGATGAAGATTTCTGCTGGGATGGAGGGACCTCTTATGCCTGATCGGATGAAGACTTCTGCCGGTCCGGATGTCCTCTTCTGCCCCATCGGTATGAACACTTCTGGACGATCGGATGACCAGTGGTGCCTGGCTGGTGGAACACTGCTCAAGTAGTGTGATCTTCAATGGGTAGTGTTAGTTTTTTTTAAAGGGGGATTGGGTGGGTTTGTAGAGGTAGGAGTGTGTGGGTGGTGGGTTGTAAATGGAGGGGTCTTGTATTATTTTTTACAGGGTAAAAGAGCTGATTACTTTGGGGCAATGCCCCACAAAAAGCCCTTTTAAGGGCTGGTAAAAGAGCTGATTACTTTTGTAATTTAGTATAGGGTAGGGAATTTTATTATTTTGGGGGGCTTTTTTATTTTATTAGGGGGGCTTAGATAGGTTATTAGTATTAAAATTCTTGTAATATTTTTTTATTTTTTGTATTTAGTGTTTGTTTTTTTTGTACTATAGTTTAATTCATTGTATCTTAGTTTAGATAATTGTAGGTAATTTTTTAAAATTAATTTATGATAGTGTAGTGTTAGGTGTATTTGTAACTTAGGTTAGGATTTATTTTACAGGTTAATTTTGGAATTATTTTAACTAGTATCATTAAATAGTTATTAACTATTTAATAGCTATTCTACCTAGTTAAATTAAATACAAAGTTGCCTGTAAAATAATATAAATCCTAAAATAGCTACATATAATTATTAGTTAAATTGTAACTATCTTATGGTTTATTTTATAGGTAAGTATTTAGTTTTAAGATAGGAATAATTTATTTAATTATAATAATTTTATTAGATTTATTTAAAATTATATTTAAGTTAGGGGGGTGTTAGGGTTAGACTTAGGTTTAGGGGTTAATAACTTTATTATAGTAGCAGCGACGTTGGGGCGAAGATTAGGGTTAATTAATTGTAGGTAGGTGCGGCGATGTTAGGGAGGGCAGATTAGGGTTAATAAAATTTATTATAGTGTTTGCGAGGCGGGAGGGCGGCGGTTTGGGGGTTAATACATTTATTATAGTGGTGGCGATGTCCGGTCGGCCGATTAGGGGTTAATAAGTGTAGGTAGGTGGCGGCGACAGTTGGGCGGCAGATTAGGGGTTAATAAATATAATATAGGTTGGCAGCGATGTTGAGGGCAGCAGTTTAACGGGTTCATAGGTATAATGTAGTGACGGCGGTGTCCGGAGTGGCAGGTTAGGGGTTAATAATATAATGTAGGTGTCAGAGATAGCGAGGACGGCAGATTAGGGGTAATAGTGTATGGTTAGGGGGTGTTTAGACTCGGGTTCATGTTAGGGTGTTAGGTGTAGACTTAGAAAGTGTTTCCCCATAGGAAACAATGGGGAGCGTTAAGAGCTGAACGCTGCTTTTTTGGCAGCTGTTAGGTTTTTTTCAGCCAGCTCAGCCCCCATTGTATCTTATGGGGAAATCGTGCACGAGCACATTTTTCCAGCTTACCGCTACCGTAAGCAACGGCTGTGTATTGAGGTGAGAAGTGGAGCTAAATTTTGCTCAACGCTCACTTTTCTGAGGCTAACGCAGCCATTCAGAAAACTTGAAATACCAGCGTTGTTTAAAAGTAAGGGCTGAAAAAAAGTTCTGTTAGCAACGCAAGGTTTTACCACAAAACTCGTAATCTAGGCAATAATGTTATAAAGTGATAGCACTATTTTATAAGTGATTATTAGGATTTTATTCGCTATTTTATTTTAAAAGTATAAGGTAAGACACTGGTGTCTGTTTTTTACCATTTAATTTGTTTCGTTTATTCAGTATATAGATACGTCATCCCCTTTTTTCTGATTTTATATGTTCTTATAGATAAATACCATTTGGTACCTTATCAAATATTTAGCAATAAACTTTAACATAATATAACTATATATATCCGTTTGTTATTTAAGGTTATAATCACCGTTGACTTATTTGGATTACGCATTTGAATTTTTATGTTTTTTAACATTGGTTATATTTAGGATCAGCAGTTTATGCGCCACCTATTATCTATTATTAAGGAACTAGGGGGCACAGCCCAGACAGGCGGGCAATCATTCAGTGAGGGAAGCTTAAAGCTCAGGTGAAGTCAGGAACCAGAGATCACAGCCCGGGAACGCAGGCAAGCAGGGAAGGAAGCTTAAGGCTCAGGGGTGGTAGGGTGGGAGGCAGTGGGGGAGCTGAAGGCACTGGTGAAGGTAGGGTGCTGAACAAGGGGGCAAAGTCCATGCAGGCAGTCAGGAGGGAGCTTACGGCTCTGGTGAAGGTATGGGCGAGGAACCAGGGGGCACAGCCCAGGGAGGCAGAGAGAGATCTTAAGGTTTCAGGGAAGCAGGGTGAGGAAACCAAGAGGCACAGCCCAGGCAGGCAGAGAGGGAAGCTTAAGGGCTCAGGGGAAGTGTAGGGCGAGGAACAAGGGGGCAAAGCCCAGGCAGGAGGGGCAAGCAGGCCAGAGAAGATTCTTAAGGCAAAGGAAAGGTGGGGCATGGAAACAGCGGGCCCAGTCAAGCAGACAGCAGTGAGGGGGGAGCTTAAGGTTCCGTGGAAGTTAGGGCTAGGAATCAGGGTTAAGCCCAGTCAGGAGGGAGGGGAGCTTAAGGCTCAAAGGAAGATAGGGCGAGAAGCAGGGTGCACAGGCCCAGGCAGGAGGAAGGGAGGGGAGCTCAAGGCTCAAGGGAAGATAGGGCAAGGAAGCAGGGGGCACAGCCCAGGCAGGCAGGCAGGGGAGGGGATTAAGGCTCTGGGGAAGTTAGGGTGAGGGAACCAGGGTGCGAAGCCCAGTCACGAGGGCAGGGAAGCAGAGAGGAATGTTTTAAGGGCTCAGAGAAAGTTAGGGTGAGAACCAGCGGCCAAAGCCCAGGAGATGCAGGCAGGGAGGGGATCTGAAGGCTTCTGGTAAGGTAGGCGAAGTAACAAGGGGGCCACAGCCTTGGTAGGGGAGGGGAGTTTAAGACTCTGGGAAGGTGGGGCATTGAAATTGTGGCACAGCCCAAGCATGCAGGCAGAGAGGGGAGCTTAACATTCTGTGGAAGTTAGGGTGAGGGAAACAGGGGGCAAAGCCAGACAGAAGAGCAGGGAGGAAAGGTAGGGTAGCTTATGGCCTCAAAAGAAGATAGTGCAAAGAACCAGGGGACACAGGCATGGAAGGGCAGAAGGCAGGCAGGGAGGATAGCTCAAGGCCTATTGAGAAGTTAAGCTGAGGAACCAGGGGGCAAAGCCTAGGCAGGAGGGCAGGGGTACAGAAGAGGGAGCTTAAGGCCCAGGGAAAGGTAGGATATGGAACCAGGGGCCCAGCCTGAGCAGGCAGAGAGGGGAGCTTAAGGCTCCATGGAAGATAGGGCATGGAACCAGGGTACTTTTCCCAGGTAGGCAGGCAGGGATGGGAGCTTAAGACTCTAGGGAAGATAGGGTGAGTAACCAGGGGGCACAGCCCAAGCAGGCAGGGAGGGAGGGGGAGTATAAGATTCTGTGGAAGTTAGGGTGAGGAATCAGGGGGCAAAGCCCAGTCAGGGGGGAAGGGAGGGGGAGCTTAAGGCTTAAAGGGTAGACAGGGCAAGGAGGCAGGGGGCACAGCCTGGGCAAACAGGGAGATTAAGGACCTGAGAATGTGTATGGGTGAGGAACCAGGGGGCAAAGCCCAGGCACAAGGGTATGGGAAGCAGAGAAGAGAGTTTAGGGCTCAGGGTAAGGTTAGGGTGAGGAAACCAGTGGGAACAGCCAAGGCATGCAGGCAGAGAGGGGGATCATAAAGCTCTGGGTAAGGTAAGGCAAGTAATCAGGGGCCACAGCCTGGCAGGCAGGCAGACAGGGAGGGGAACTTAAAGCTCTGTGTTAGTTAGGGGCAAGGAATCAGGGTGCAAAACCCCATCAGGAGGGCAAGGAGGAAGGGAGGGGAGCATAAGGAATCAAGGGAAGATTAGAGCGAGGAACCAGGGGGCACAGCCCGGGGATGCAGGCAGGGAGAGGAGCTTAAGCCCCCGAGGAAAGTAGGGTATGAAACAAGAGGCCACAGCGCTGAGCAGGCAGGGAGGAAACCTTAAGGCTCCATGGATGTTAAGGGCATGGAACCAGGGGTAAAGTCAGGGAGGGCAGGGAGGAAGGGAGGGGGAGGCTTAAGGCTCAAATGGAAGATAGGCGAGGAAGCAGGGGCCACAGCCCAGGCAGACAGAGAGTTAGGGGAATTTAAGGTTCTGTGGAAGTTAGGCTAACAATCAGGGGGTAAAGCCCAGTCAGGAGGACAGGGAGGAAGGGAGGGGAGGCTTAAGCTCAAGTGAATGGAAGCAGGGGGATAGCCCGGGCATGGGGGGGAAGGGATGCAGAGAGGGGAGCTTAAGCCTCAGGGAAAGGTAGGAAGAGATACTAGGGGCACAACCCGGGTATGCAGGCAGGGAGGGGAAGGATTAAGGCTCTAGAGGTAGTGTCGAGGAACCAGGGGGCCCAGCCACGCGGGCTTGCTGGAAGGGGAGGCCCAGGGGAAGGTGGTAGGGTGAGGAACCAGGAGCAAAGGCCCAGGGAAGTCAGTTATTGAGGGTGGGGGAGCTTAAGGCTTCGGGGAAGGTAGGGTGAGGAACAAGGAGCATGGGGGAAGGGAGACAGAGAGGGGAGCTTAAGGCACAGGCAAAGGTTAGGAAGAGATACTAAGGGGGCACAGCCCAAGCATGCAGGGAAGGGAAGATTAAGGCTTTAGGGGAGGTAGTGCGAGGGAGCCATGGTGGCACAGGCCCACGCAGGCTGGCTGGGTGGCTGGGAGGGGAGCTTAAGGCTCAGGGGGAAACGTAGGGTGAGGAACCAGGGAGCAAAGCCCAGGAAGTCAGTCATTGAGGAAGGGGAGCTGTAGGGCTTTGGGAAGGGAAGGGTGAGGAACCAGGGTGCACAGCCCAGGCAGGAAGGTCAGCTGGCAGAGAGGGTAAATTAGGGGCTCACTGAAGGTAGGGTGAGGGAGCAGGGAGCACAGCTCTGGAAGGCAGGCAGGGAGTGGCTCTGGGGAAGCTAGGTCAGGGAATCAGGGGGTACAGCCCGAGCATCTATTAAAGAGAGGGGATCTTAAATCTCTGGGGAAGGTAAAGGCATGGAACCAGGGTGCCAAAACCTAGGCATGCAGACCAAACACGAAGGGAGAGGGAGCTTAGAGCTAAGGGCGAGGGAATCAGGGGGGCATGGCCCAAGCATGTAGGCAGGGAGGGGAGCTTTAGGCTTTGGGGAAGATAGGAATGGAACCAGGTGCTCTCCCAGGAAGGAAGGGAGGGGGGAGCTTAAGGCTCCAGTGAAGGTAGGGCAAGGAACCAGGGGCACCACCCAGGCAGGTGGGCTGAAAGTGAAGCTTAAAAGATTTGGGGAAGGTAGGCAAGGAACCAGAGGCCTCTGCCCAGTAGGCTGGGAGGGAGGGGAGCTTAAAGCTCCAGACGGTTGGGCATTGAACCAGGTGTCACAACCAAGGCAGGAAGGGAGCTGATCTTATGGCTCAGGGGAAGATAGGGTGAAGGAACCAAGCTTAAGGCTCTGAGGGAAGGTAGGGCAGAGGAACCAGGAGGCTCTTCCCAGCTAGGAAGGTAGGGAAGTTTTAGGCTCGGTTGAAGGTAGTTACAAGTAACCAGGGCAGGCATGCCAAGAGGGGAGCTTAAAGCTCCGGGGGAAGGTATGGCAAGGAACTAGGGGGCTCTGCCCAGGTAGGCTGGAAGGGAGGGGAGCTTATGGCTCCAGGAAGGAAGAGCAATAGAACCAGGTGTGGCACAGAACAGGACAGGCAGAGATGATATCTTAAGGCTCAGGGGAAGTTAGGGCAAGGAACTAAGGGGGAGGGACAGCATGATCAGGCAGACAGGAAGGGGAGCTTAAGGCTCCAGGAAGGAAAGGCATGGAACCAGGGGAATCTGCATAGGTAGGCAGGCAGGCAGGCAGGCAGCTTAATGCTTGGATGAAAGGTAAGGTAAGGAACCAGGGGGCACAGCCCAAGCATCCTGGCAGGGATGCATGGAGGGGATCTTAAGGCTCAGGGGAAAGTAGGGTTAGGAACCAGAGGGCATAGCCATGGCAGGCAGGAAGGGAGGGGAGCTTATGGCTCTGGTGAATGTAAAGCATGGAACTTGGGGGGTGAGCTTAAGGCTCTTTAAAGGTAGGGCATGTAACCAGGGGGTACAGCCCATGCAGGCAGGCTGGCAGGCAGGGAGGTGAGCCTATGGTTCTGGGGAAGGTACAGCAAGGAACCATGGGGCACAGCCTAGGGAGGTGGGTAGGGCATCAGGAAGGGGAGCTTAAGGCTCAGGGGAAGTCAGGAACCAGAGGGCACAGCCCGGGAAGGCAGGCAAGCAGGGAAGGAAGGAACAGGAAGAACAGGCTGGCAAGGCAGACAGGGAGGGGAGCTTAAGGCTCTGGGGAAAGTGTGGCAAGGAACCAGGGGGCACAGCCTAGGAAGACAGGTAGGGAGGCAGGGAGGGGAGCTTAAGGCTCAGGGGGAGGTAGGGCGAGGAACAAGGGGGCACAGCAATGGCAAGCAGGCAGGGAGTGGAACTTAAGGCTCTGGTGGAGGTAGGGCATGGAACAAGGGGGCACAGCCAAGGAAGGCGGGCAGGCAGGCAGGGAGGGTAGCTTAAGCCTCAGGAGAAGGTAGGGTGATGAACCAGGGGGCACAATCTGGGACAGCAGGAAGGGAGGGAGGGGAGCTTAAGATTCAGGGGAAGGTAGGGTGAGGAACCAGGTGGGCAAGTTTAAGGCTCTTTTGGAGGTAGGGCATGGAACCAGGGATCCCAGTGCAGGCTGGAAGGAAGGGAGCATAAGGATCGAAGGAAGGTAGGTTGAGGAACCAGGGGGCACACCCCAGGCAGGTGGACAGAGAAGCAAGGAGGGAAGCTTAAGGCTACAGGAAAGGTAGGGCATGGAGCCATGGTGGCGAGTTTAAGGCTCTATTGACGGTAGGGCATGTAACCAGGGGCGTAGCCTGTCCAGGGAGCTTAATGTTCCAGGGAAGGTAGGGCATGGGGCCTGCAGGGGAGGGTAGGGCATGGAACCAGATGGGGAGCTACAGGCTCTGGTGAACATATGGCGTGGAAGCAGAGGGCACAGCCCAGGCATTCAGGAAGGGAGGGGAGTTTAAGGCTCTGGGGAAGGTAGGGCATTGAACCAGGGGGAGCTTAAGGCTCTGGTGAACATAGGGTGTGGAACCAGGAGCCACAGCCCATGCATGCAGGCAGGGAGGGGAGCTTAAGGCTCTGGGGAAGTTAGGGTGGGGAACCAGGGGGCAAAGCCCAGGCAGGAGGGCAGGGAGACAGGGAGGGAGCTAAAGGCTCCTTGGAAACTAGGACATGGAACCAGGGGGCACAGCACAGGCAGGCAGAAAGTGAATTTTAAGCCTCCGGGGAAGGTAGGGTGAGGAACTAGGGGGCACAGCCCGGGCATGCAGGCAGGGAGATGAGTTTAAGGTTCCGGGGAAGCTAGGGAAAGGAACCAGGGGGTAGGATAAGAAATTAGGGGGCACAGCCCGGGCATGCACCCTGGGGATGCGGGCTAAGAGGGGAGCATAAGGCTATGGGGAAGGTAGGGTGAGGAACCAGGGGGCACAGACCATGCAGGCAAAGGCAACCCTTTGAAAATGTTTCATCTCACCAATGTGTACTGTGTATACAATTTAGATATTAGCAACCTTTCTTTAAAGGAACAGTAAAATAATTAAAAAAAAACTTTCATGAGTCAAATAGGGCATGTAATTTTAAACAACTTTCCCATTTACTTTTATCACCGATTTTGCTTTGTTCTCTTGGTATCTTAGTTTAAAGCATAACCTAGGATGTTTCATATGCTAATTTCTAGAAGGCTGCCTCTAATCTGAAAGCATTTTGACCGTTTTTCACCATTCCACAGAGGCTTAGATACAAGGTAATTACAGAGGTAAAACGTGTATTATTGATAACTGTGTTTGTTATGCAAAACTGGGGAATGGGTAATAAAGTAATTATCTTTCTTTTTAAACAACAAAAATTCTGGTGTTGACTGTCCCTTTTAAGTCCTAAGTACTAGTAGTTAAATCATAAACTATAAGCCTATAAAGGAGTCAGCTCTCACCTAGAGACCCATGAGAAGAAGGTGTTTAACTACTAGGTGGATAAAGCACGAACGTGTCGCCATAGCCGCTGGGCAGCACGTCGCCATAGTCTAAGCAGTAAATAATGTTATGGCTAATAGTCAATAAAACACTAAACAAGTATTAACTGAAGAAAGGTATCTTCTATCAGCTAATTATCTAAGCTTATCCGGGCAGCTCTTTTATTGAAAAGTATAGAGCATGGCTATGTCATCTTAAATATTTTGTTTAAACTCCTCAAGGTATAACACTAATAAAACACTGGTTGTTATCGTATTAGTACTGTTTTGGGGGTTGGAAAATATAGGAGAAAACAGTTACAACTAGTCATGATGTACAAAATAATACACCTATATGAAAAAAGTAACTAAGTAAGATCAAGATAGAAAAATATACAAAATAAACCGTATATTGATTGTCTGGTCTGGAGTATGCAGATTGGGAATCTGACAAGGGCTATAGAGTTGACTGTTTCCAATATGCCTCTATCCTAAACTAACATGGTCAAACCATAGTAAAGAAAGCTATAAACAGTCAGGGCTGGGTTAAAAATTCATGTATTTATAGTTCAGCCACTAAAGATAAGCAGCCAACATGGCCGCTGCCCGGAAGAGTTCCTCCAAAAACTCTTATTTTACAGACCCTTTGCTTAACAGCCAGACAGAAAATGTACTTTCAAGGGGCTTTACAAAATAGGCAGACTGCAACAGCTTTTCCCTATTGTTACCCATATTAAGTGAGGGTGGGGTCTCTATATAGCAACAAAGCTCATATAAGAGCTCAGCCCACTGGGCATTTGTCCTGTATGTCCTATGGCCAGTCTGGCCTGATTGTATATATCTTTAGGTGACCCAGGCAGTTTCTCACAGCCAGGTAATAAAGCATAGTACCAATCAGTACCAAGCCTTATTGTATGTTACTCCGAGACCCCCTGAAGCAATCAGAGATGCTGTAACAATAGGCAACATGGCAAAGACCAAATTTAATTTGTTTGTAAAATACTTGCGCCTAGATACGAGTCTTGCGTCATGAGCTGTGCGGTGCTAACGTGCAGATTTATTGTCACCGCTCACTTACCTGCAGCGCTGGATTACAGGTTTTTTACAAACCCGGCGGTTAACAGGGCAGAGAAGTGAGGGCGTAGAGCAAAATTGCTCTCCACACTGCACTCCAAATACAGCGGTGAGCTGGTATAATGTGCTCGTGGAACGATTTCCCATAGAAGCAGCGTAAAACTCAGTAACGCAGCCCCCTTGATTCCTATGGGAGACTACATTTATGTTTACACCTAACACCCTAACATGAACCCTAACATGAACCCCCGAGTCTAAACACCACCCTAATCTTACACTTACTAACCCCTCAATCTGCCACCCCCGACATCGCCCACAACCTACATTATACTTATTAACGCCTAATCTGCCACCACCCGACATAGCCGCCACCTACATTATACTTAATAAACCCTAATCTGCTGCCCCCAACATCGCCCGACACCTACATTATATTTATTAACCCCTAATCTCCCTCCCCCCAATGTCACGCAACCTACCTAATTTATTAACCCCTAATCTGCCACCCCCAACGTCGCCGCCAACTATTCTAAATTTATTTAACCCCTAAACCTAAGTCTAACCCTAACAACCCCCTAACTTAAATATAATTAATATATATCTAAATAAAATTCCTATCATTACCTAAATTATTCCTATTTAAAACTAAATACTTACCTGGTAAATAAACCCTAAGCTAGCTACAATATAACTAATAGTTACATTGTATCTAGCTTAGGGTTTAGTTTTATTTTACAGGGCAAGTTTGTATTTATTTTAACTAGGTAGAATAGTTTACTAAATAGTTATTAACTATTTAATAACTACCTAGCTAAAAAAAAGTACAAATTTACCTGTAAAATTAAAACCTAACCTAAGTTACGCTAACACCTAACACTACACTAAAATTAAATAAATTACCTAAATTAAATACAATAAATAAATTAAATACAATTAAGCTAAATTACAACAAACCCCACCACTAAATTACAGAAAATAAAAAACAAATGACAAGATATTTAAACTAATTACACCTAATCTAAGAGCCCTATCAAAATAAAAAAGCCCCCCCAAAATAAAAAAAAACCCCTAGCCTAAACTAACTATCAATAGCACATAAATGGCCTTTTGCTGGGCATTGCCCAAAGAAATCAGCTATTTTACCTGTAAATAAAAATACAAACACCCCCCAACAGTCAAACCCCACCACCCACACACAACCAACCCCCCAAATAAAACCCTAACTAAAAAAAACTAAGCTCCCCATTGCCCTGAAAAGGGCATTTGGATAGGCATTGCCCTTAAAGGCAATTTTATTATTGGGCAGCAATAGATTTAAATGCCCTTTTAAGGGCAATGCCCATCCAAATGCCCTATTCAGGGCAATGGGGAGCTTAGTTTTTTTTTAGTTAGGGTCTATTTGGGAGGCTTGGTTGTGTGGGTGGTGGGTTTTACTGTTGGTGGGGTGTTTGTATTTTTTATTTACAGGTAAAAGAGCTGATTTATTTGGGCAATGCTCCGCAAAAGGCACTTTTAAGGGCTATTGATAGGTTAGTTTAGGCTAGGGTTTTTTTATTTTGGGGGGGCTTTTTTATTTTGATAGGGCTCTTAGATTAGGTTGTAATTAGTTTAACATCTTGTAATTTTCTGTAATTTAGTGTTTTTGTTGCTGTAATTTAGCTTAATTGTATTTAATTTATTTAATTGTATTTTAATTTAGGTAATTTATTATTTAATTTTAGTGCAGTGTTAGGTGTTAGTGTAAGTTAGGTTAGGTTTTTATTTTACAGGTAAATTTGTATTTTTTTAGCTAGGTAGTTATTAAGTAGTTAATAACTATTTAGTAACTATTCTACCTAGTTAAAAATAAATACAAACTTGCCTGTAAAATAAAAATAAACCCTAAGCTAGATATAATGTAACTATTACCGGGAGAAATCTTCATCCAAGCGGCAAGGCTCAAGGAAAGTTAGGGTGAGGAACCAGGGGGCAAAGCCCAGGCAGGAGAGCAAGAAGGCAGGGAGGGGAGCTTAAGGCTCAAGGAAAGGTGGGGCATGGAACCAGGGGACACAGCCTGAACAGGCAAGCAGGGAGGGTAGCTTAAGGCTCCATGAAAGTTAGGGCTAGCAATCAGGGGTAAAGCCAAGTCAGGAGGGCAGAGAGGAAGGGAGGGGAGCTTAAGGATCAAGGGAAGATAGGGCGAGGAAACAGGTGGCACAGCCCGGGCAGACAGGAAGGTAGAGGAGTTTAAGGTTTCTGTGGAAGTTAGGGCTAGCAATCAGGGGGTAAAGCCCAGTCAGGAGGGCAGGGAGGAAACTTAAGGCTCAAGGGAAGATAGGGCGAGGACGCAGGAGGCACAGCCCAGGCAGACAGGGAGGTAGGAGAGTTTAAGGTTCTGTGGAAGTTAGGGATAGCAATCAGGGGGTAAAGCCCAGTCGAGGAGGGCAGGGATGAAGGGAGGGGGAGCTTAAGGCTCAAGGGAAGATAGGGCGAAGCAGGGGCACAGCCCGGGCAGTTAGGAAGATTAAGGCTCTGGGGAAGTTAGGGTGAGGGAAACAGGGGCAAAGCCCAGTCACAGGGCAGGGAAGCAGGGAAGGGAGTTTAAGGCTCAGAGAAAGGTAGGGTGAGGAACCAGGGAGCAAAGCCCAGGAATTGCAGGCAGGGATCTTAAGGCTTCTGGTAAGGTAGGCAAATATCCAGGGCCACAGACTTGGTAGGGAGGGGAGTTTAAGACTCTGGGGAAGGTGGAGCATGGAAATAGGGGGTACAGCCCAATCAGGCAGGCAGGGAGGGGAATTTAACATTCTGTGAAAGTTAGGGTTGAGGAAACAGGGGCAAAGCCCAGTCAGTGAGAGCAGGGTGGGAAGAAGGGGAGCTTATTGATCATAGGAAGATTGGGTAAGAAACCAGGGGGCACATACCTGGCTGGCAGGCAGGAAGGGCCGAGAGCTGAAGGCTTTTGGGAAGATAGGGTGAGGAACCAGGGGGCAAAGCCTAGGCCGAATGGCAGGGAGACATAGAGGGGAGATTAAGCTCAATGGAAGATAGGGTGAGAGACTAGGGGGCACAGCCTGAGCAGGCAGACAGGAGGGGATTTTAAGGTTCCGTGAACGTTAGGGTGAGGATTCAGGGCAAAGCCCAGTCAGAAGGGCAGGCAGAACGGAAGGTGAGCTTAAAGCTCAATGGAAGATAGGGTGAGAACCAGGGGGCACAGCCCAAGCAGGAAGGGAGGGGAGTTTAAGGGTTCTGTAGAAGTTAGGGTGAGGAATCAGAGGGCAAATTCCAGTCAGGAGGGAACGGAGAGGAGCGAAAGGCTCAATGGAAAATAGAGCAAGGAGGCAGGAGGCACAGCCTGGGCAGGCAGGTAGGGAGATTAAGGATCTGGGAATGTTAGGGCAAGGAACAAGGGGGCAAAGCCCCAGGCACGAGGGCAGGGAAGCAGAGAGGGAGTCTAAAGCTTAGGGTAAGGTAGGATAAGGAACCAGTGGCACAACCCGGGCATGCAGGCTATGAGTGGATCTTAATGCTCTGGGTAATGTAAAGCAAGTAATCAGGGGCAACAGCCTGGGCAGGCAGCCAGGGAGGGGAGCTTAAAGCTCTGTGTTAGTTAGGGTTAGAAACCAGGGTGCAAAGCCCTGTCTGGAGGGCAGGGAGGAAGGGAGGGGAGCCTAGGCTCAAGGGAAGATAGAGCGAAGAACCAGGGGGCACAGCCCGGGCAGGGAGGGGAGCTTAAGGCTCCGGGGACAGTAGGGTATGGAACCAGGGGCCATAGCCTGAGCAGGCAGGGAGGGGAGCTTAAGGCTCCATGGAAGTTAGGAGATGGAACCAGGGGACTGTTCATAGGTATGTAGGCAGGGAGGGGAGCTTAAAACTTAGGGGTTGGTAGGGCAAGGAACCAGGGGGCACAGCCAAGGTAGGTGGGCCGGGAGGCAGGGAGGGGAGCTTAAGGCTCAGAGGAAGGTAGGGTGAGGAACCAGGGAGCACAGCCTGGGAAGGCAGGCAGGCAGAGAGGAGAGCCTTAGGCTTCAGGGAAGGTGGGTTGAGAATCCAGGGGGCACAGCACAGGCAGGCAAGCAGGGAGACAGTTTGGGTAGCTTAAGGCTCAGGGGAAGTGAGGGTGAGAACCATGGGGCACAGCCCCAGCAGGCAGGTAGGCAGGGAGGGGAACTTAATGTTACTGGATAAGGTAGGGCAAGAAAAACCAGGGGCAACAGCCCAGGCAGGCAGGCAGAGCAGGGAGGAAGGAAGGAGAGCTTATGCCTCCAGGAAATTAAGGCTAGGAATCAGGCGTTAAAGCCCAGTCAGGAGGGCAAGGAGGAACGGAGGGGTGCTTAAGGCTCAAGGGAAGCTAGGACGAGGAAGCAGGGGGCACAGCCAGGGCAGACAGGGAGGAGGGGAGTTTAAGGTTCCGTGGAAGTTAGGGCTAGCAATCAGGGGGTAAAAGCCCAGTCAGGAGGGCAGGGAGGAAAGGAGGCAAGCATAAGGCTCAAGCGAAGATAGGACGGGGAAGCAGGGGGCTCAGCCCAGGCAGGCAGGCGAGGCAGGCAGATAAAGGCTCCAGGGAAGTAAGGGCGAGGAACCAGGGGGCAAAGCCCAGTCACAAGGGCAGGGATGCAGAGAGGGGTGTTTAAAAGCGACACTCAAGTCAAAATTAAACTTTCATTATTCAGATAGAGCATGCAATTTCCATTAAGTTCCATTAAAAAAAGTACACTTTTTATATTTAAACTTTTTGAGTCACCAGCTCCTACTGAGCATGTGCAAGAATTCACAGAATAAGCTTATATGCATTTGTGATTGGCTGATATCTGTCACATCGTATGTGTATGCATGTGTGATTGGCTGATGGCTATCAAATGGTACAGGGGGAGTGGAAATAGACATAACTTAAAATTGTTAGGAAAAAAATCTACTATTTATTTGAAAATCAGACTAAGTGCTATTGCATTGTCTTGTTATCTTACATTTGTTGATTATGCAAATCTACTGTGTTGACTGGTACTTTAAGTCTCAGAGAAAGGAAGGGTGAGGAACCAGGGGGGCAATGCCCAGTCAGGAAAGCAGGGAGGAAGGGAGGGGAGTTTATGGCTCAAAGGACGCTAAGGCAAGGAAACTAGGGGGTTAAAAATATATAACTGTTCAAATGAGATATAGGAAACTAGCACACCCTTAAAACAAATTTCCCCTAGGGAAGCTTAAGGCTCAGGTGAAGTCAGGACCAGAGGGCACAGCCCAGGAAGGCAGGCAAGCAGGGAGGGAAGCTTAAGGCTCAGGGTTTGTAGGGTGGGAGGCAGCGGGGGAGCTGAAGGCACTGGTAATGTAGGGTGCTGAACAAGGGGACACAGTCTGTGCAGGCAGTCAAGGAGGGGAGCTTATGGCTCTGGTGAAGGTAGGGCAAGGAACCAGGGGGAACAGCCCAGGGAGGCAGAGAGAGAGCTTAAGTTTTCAGGAAGTCAAGGTGAAGAACCAAGGGCACAGCCACGGCAGGCAGAGAGGAAGCTTAAGGCTCAAGGGAAGTTAGGGCGAGGAACAAGGGGCAAAGCCCAGGCAGGAGGGTAAGCAGGCAGAGAAGGGAGTTTAAGGCTCAAGGAAAGGTGGGGCATGGAACCAGCAGGCACAGTATGAGCAGGCAGGCAGGGAGGGAAGCTTAAGGTTCCATGGAAGTTAGGGCTAGGAATTAGGGTTAAGCCCAGTCAGGAGGGCAGGGAGGAAGGGAGGGGAGCTTAAGGCTCAAAGGGATATAGGGCGAGGAAACAGGGGGCACAGCCTGGCAGGGGAGGAAGGGAGGGGAGCTTAAGGCTCAAGGGAAGATAGAGAGAGGAAGCAGCGGCACAGCCCGGGCAGGCAGGCAGGGAGATTAAGGCTCTGGGGAAGTAGGGTGAGGAACCAGGGGATGAAGCCCAGTCACGAGGGCAGGGAAGCAGAGAGGAGAGTTTAAGGCTCAGATAAAGGTAGGGTGAGGAACCAGGGGGCAAAGCCCAGGAATGCAGACAGGGAGGGATCATAAGGCTTCTGGTAAGGTAGGGCAAGTAACCAGGGGCCAGAGCCTTGGTAGGGAGGGGGATTTTAAGACTACGAGGAAGTTGTAGCATGGAAAAAGGGGGCACAGCACAAGCAGGCAGGCAGGCATGAGGGGAGATTAACATTCTGTGGAAGTTAGGGTGAGGAAACAGGGGGCAAAGCCCAGTCAGTAGAGCAGGGAGGAAGGTAGGGTAGCTTATGGTTCAACAGGAAGATAGAGCAAAGAACCAGGGGGCACAGGCATGGCAGAAAGGAAGGCAGGGATGAGAGCTCAAGGCTATTGAGAAGTTAGGCTGAGGAACCAGGGGGCAAAGCCTAGACAGGATGGGCCGGGAGGCAGAGAAGGGAGCTTAAGGCCCAGGGAAAAGGTTGGGTATGGAACCAGGGGCCTTAGCCTGAGCAGGCAGAGAGGGGGAGCTTAAGGCTCCATGGAAGATAGGGCATGGAACAGGAGACTTTTCCCTGGTAGGCAGGGAGGGATGGGAGCTTAAGACTCTAGGAAGATAGGTGTGAGTAACCAGGGGGCACAGCCCAAGCAGGCAGGCAGGGAAGGGAGTATAAGATTCTGTGGAAGTTAGGGTGAGGAATCAGGGGGCAAAGCCCAGTCAGGTGGAAGGGAGGGGAGCTTAAGGCTCAAGGGAAGACAGGGCGAGGAGGCAGGGGGCACAGCCTGGGGCAAACAGGGAGATTAAGGACCTGAGAATGTTAGGGCGAGGAACCAGGGGGCAAAGCCCAGACACAAGGGTAGGGAAGCAGAGAAGAGAGTTTTAAGGCTCAGGGTAAGGTAGAGTGAGGAACCAGCTGGGCACAGCCCAGGCATGCAGGCAGGGAGGGATCATAAGGCTCTGGGTAAGGTAAGGGAAGTAATCAGGGGCCACATCCTGGACAGGCAGGCAGGGAGGGGAGCCTTAAGGCCCCAAGGAAAGTAGAGTATGGAACAAGGGTCCACAGCCTGAGCAGGCTGGGAATGGAGCTTAAGGCTCCATGGAAGTTAGGGCATGGAACCAGGGGTAAAGCCCAGTCAGGAGGGCAGGGAGGAAGGGAGGGGAGCTTAAGGCATCAAAGGAAGTATAGGGCGAGGAAGCAGGGGGCACAGCCCAGGCAGACAGAGAGGGAGAGGAGTTTAAGTTTCCGTATAAGTTTAGGGCTAGCAATCAGGGGTAAAGCCCAGTCAGGAGGGCAGGGAGGAAGGGAGGGAGCTTAAAAGGCTCAAGGGAAGATAGGGCGAGGAAGCAGGGGGAACAGCCCAGCATGGGGAATGGATGCAGAGAAGGGAGCTTAAGCCTCAGGGAAAGGTAGGAAGAGATACTAGGGGGCACAGCCTGGGCATGCAGGCAGGGCGGGAAGATTAAGGCTCTAGGAGGTAGTGGAGGAAACAGGGGGCCCAGCGAACATGGGCTGGCTGGTTGGCTGGAGGGGGAGCCCAGGGGAAGGTAAGGTAAGGAACAAGGAGGCAAAGCCCAGCATGGGGGAAGGGAGACATAGAGGGGAGCTTAAGGCACAGGGAAAGGTAGGAAGAGATACTAAGGGGCACAGCCCAGGCAAGCAGGAAGGGAGGGAAGATTAAGGCTCTAGGGGAGGTAATGCGAGGAACCACTGGGCACAGCCAACGCAGGCTAGCTGGTTGGCTGGGAGGGGAGCTTAAGGCTCAGGGGAAGGTAGGGTGAGAATCAGGGAGCAAAGTCCAGGAAGGCAGTCATTGAGGAAAGGGAGCTTAGTGGCTTTGGGGAAGGTAGGGTGAGGACCTAGGGGGCACAGCCCAGGCAGGTGGGTCAGCAGCTAGGGAGGGTAAATTAGGGCTCACGGGAAGGTAGGGTGAGGAAGCAGGGAGCACAGCTCGGGAAGGAAGACAGGGAGTGTCTCTGGGGAAGCTAGGTTAAGGAATCAGGGGGTACAGCCCAAGCATCTGTAAAGAGAGGGGAGCTTAAGTATCTGGGGAAGGTAGGGCATGGAACCAGGGCCAAAGCCTAGGCATGCAGACAACCAGGAAGGGAGAGAAGCTTAAGGATAAGGGGAAGGTAGGGCGAGTAATCAGGGGGCATGGCCCAAGCATGTAGGCAGGGAGGGGAGCATTAGGCTTCGGCGGAAGATAGGATATGGAACCAGAGGCTCTCCCAGGTAGGAAGGGAGGGGAGCTTAAGGCTCCGGTGAAGGAAGGGCAAGGAACCAGTGCAGGCCATGCCGAGAGAGGAGCTTAAAGCTCTGGGGAAGGTATGGCAAGGAACCAAGGGGCTCTGCCCAGGTAGGCTGGAGGGAGGGGAGCTTAAGGCTCCAGGAAGGAAGAGCATAGAACCAGGTGGCACAGAACAGGCAGGCAGAGAGGATATCTTAAGGTTCAGGGGAAGTTAGGGCGAGGAACTAAGGGGGACAGCATGAGCAGGCAGACAGGAAGGGGAGCTTAATGCTCCAGGAAGGGCAAGGCATGAAACCAGGGGACTCTGCGTAGGTAGGCAGGCAAGCAGCTTAATGCTCGGATGAAAGGTAAGGTAAGGGAACCAGGGGGCACAGCACAGGCAGCCTGGCAGGGAGGCAGGAAGGGGAGCTTAAGGCTCAGGGGAAAGTACGGTGAGGAACCAGGGGGCATAGCCATGGCAGGAAGGAAGGGAGGGGAGCTTATGGCTCTGGTGAATGTAAAGCATGGAACCTGGGGGGTGAGCTTAAGGCTCTTTTAAAGGTAGGGCACGTAACCAGGGGAAAAAGCCCATGCAAGCCGGGAGGTGAGAATATGATTCTGGGGAAGGTACAGCAAGGAACCAGGTGGCACAGCCTAGGAAGGTGGGTAGGGCAGCAGGAAGGGGAGCTTAAGGCTCAGGGAAGGTAGGGCGAGGAACGAGGGGGCCACAACAATGGCAAGCAGGCAGAGAGGGTAACTTAAGGGTCTGATAGAGGTGGGGCATGGAAAAGGGGGCACAACCCAGGCAGGCGGGCAGGCAGGCAGGGAGGGCATCTGAAGGCTCATGGGAAGGTAGGTTGAGAAACAGGGAGAACAATTGGCAAGGCAGGCAGGGAGGGGAGCTTAAGGCTCTGGGGAAGGTACGGCAAGGAAGTAGGGTGCACAGCCTAGGAAGATGGTTAGGGAGGCAGGGAGGGGAGCTTAAGGCTCAGGGAAAAGTAGGGCAAGTAACAAGAGGGCTCTGTCCAGGTAGGCAGGCAGGGAGGAGAGCTTAAGGCTCTGGGAAAAGGTAATGTGAGGAATCAGGGGGCCCAGACTGGAGGGCAGGAGGGAGATTAAGATTTAGGGGAAGATAGGGTGAGAAACCAGGGGGCACTGCCCAGGCAGGCAAGTTGGGAGGGGAAATTAAGGCTTTGGTGAAGGTAGGGCGAGGAATTAGGATGCACAACCCGGGCAGGGAGGCAGCGAGGGAGGGAGGGGAACTTAAAACTCTGGGGAAGGTAGGGCATAGAACCAGGGGCTCTGTCTGTTAAAGAATCCAGGGGAATTTAGGGCCAGGAACCAGGGGGCAGTTCCCATGCAGGTGGGCAGCGAAGCAGGGAGGGGAGCGTAAGGCTTAGGGTAAGAAAGGGTGAGGAACCAGGAAACACAAACCAGGAAGACAGACAGGAAGGGGAGCTAAAAGCCCCAGAGAAGATAGGGCATTGAACCAAGGGAGAAACATTCCAGGGGGCAGTTCCCAGGCAGGTGGGCAGGGAGGGGATTTTAAGGCTCATGGTAAGGAAGGTGAGGAACCAGGGAGCACAGACCAAAAAGGCAGGCAGGAAGGGGAGCTAAAGTCTCCAGAGATGGTAGGGCATTGAACCAAGGGGGGGCGAGCATAAGGCTCCTTTGAAGGTAGATCATTGAACCATCAGGTATAGCCTATGCAGGCAGGAGGGGTGCAGACCTTAAGGCTCAAGGAAAGGTAGGCTGAGGAACAGGGAGCACAGCCTGGGGAGCCAGGCAGGAAGGGGAGCTTAAGGCTCTGGGGAAGGTAGGGCAAGGAACCAGAGAGCACAGCCCAGACTGGCGGGCAGGGAGGGGAACTTAAGGCTCAGAGGAAGGTAGGGTGAGAAACAGGGATCACAGCCTGGGAAGGCAGACAGGCAAAGATGGGAGCTTAAGGCTCAGGAGAAGGTAGGGCGAGGACCCAATGGGCACAGCCTGGGTAGACAAGCAGGGAGGCTAGCTTAACGCTGAGGGGAAGTTTAGGGTGAAGAACAAGGGGACAAAGCCCAGTCAGGAGGTCAGTGAGGAAGGGAGGGATATTATCGGTCCTTGTAAAGTAGGGAATGGAACCAGGGGGCACAGCCCAGGCAGGAAGGGAGAGGAGCTTAAGGCTCAGGGGAAGGTAAGGAACAAGAGGGCACAGCCTGGGCATGCAGGAAGGGAGGTAAGCATAAGGCTCTTGGTAAGGTAGGGCATGGATCCAGGGGTGGAGCTTAAGGCTCAGGTGAAGGTAGGGCACAGAACCAGGGAGCACATCCCATCCAGGCAGGCAGGGAGGGAGGCTTAAGGCTCAGGGGAATTTAGGGTGAGGAACCAGGAGGGCAGGATGGCAGGAAGGGGAGCTTAAGGCTCAGGGGAAGATAAGGCATAGAACCAGGAGGAAAAACCCTTGCAGACAGGGAGGAAGGGAAGCTTAAGTCTCAGTGGACCTTAGGCGAGGAACCAGGAGGAAAAGCTGAGTCAGGAGGGCAGGAAGGCATGGTGGGGGAGTTTAAAGCTCAGGGGAAGGTAGGGCAAGGAACCAGTGAGCACAGCCCAGCCAGTCATGCCGGGAGGCAGTGAGGGGAGCTTAAGGCTCAGAGGAAGGTAGGGTGAAGAATTAGGGAGCACAGCCCAGGAATACAGGCAGGGAGGGCAGATATAGGCTCCAGGGAGGTAGAGCATAGAACCAGGGGGACTCTTCCCAGGATTGCAGTCATGAAGGGGAGCAGATATATGCTCCAGGGAAGGTAGGGCATAGAACCAGGGGACTCTTCCCAGGATTGCAGTCATGGAGGGGAGCTTAATGCTCAGGGGAAGGTAGGGTGAGGAGCCCAGGGGGCACAGCCCGGGCAGGCAGAAATAGAGGGTAGCTTAAGGCTAAGGTTAAGGTAGGGCAAGGAACCACAGAGCACAGCCAAAGCAGGCAGGCAGAGTGGTATCCAGGGGGCACAGCCCGGGCATGCAAGAAGGGAGGGGAGCTTAAGTTTCTGGGGAAGGTAGGACATTGAACCAAGAGGATAGCTTAAGGTTCTGGTGAAGGTAGGGAAAGGAACCAGGGAGCACAGCCTGGGCAGGCATGCAGCAAGGGGAACTTAAGGCTCAGGGAAAGGTAGGGCAAGGAACCAGGGGGTATTCCCTGGGAAGGTAGACAGGGAGGGGAACTTAAGGTTCTGTGAAAGTTAGGGTGAGGAACCAGGAGATAAAGCCCAATCAGGAGGGATGGGAGCTTAAGCCTCTGGGGAATATAGGGCAAGGAACCAGGGGGCATCGCCTGGGCATGCACCTTTATCCATAGATCCCCCATCATTCGCAGGTTGCCAGAGCTTCATGGGGAAGCTGGAAGCATTGTGCTGCCACTGGAGGAGAGTTTAAAGGTGAGTGACTAGAAATCTGCTGTCCCCCTAGAAGTGTTGTCCGACACCTCGAGCAGGATTTTAATGGTGGGTGGAAAGGAAAAAAAAGGCTCTACCCATGTAGGGTGGCAGGGAGAGGAGTTTAAAGCCCTGGGGAAGGTAGGGTTTGGACTGCGAAGGTAGGCAGCCAGGGTGGGGAGCTTAAGGCTCTGGGAAGGTAGGGCTTTGACTGCAAAGGTAGGCAGCCAGGGTGGGGAGCTTAAGGCTCTGGGGAAGGTAAGGTAAGAAAGGAGGGGGCTCTACCCAGGTAGCATGTAAGGAAGGGGAGTTTAAGACTCCAGGGAAGGTAGGGCGAGGGAACTAGGGGGCACAGCCCAGGTAGGCAGGTAGGGAGGGCTGCTTAAGGCCCTGGGGAAGGTAGGGCAAGAAACCAGGGTCACTCGCCCCAGGCACACAGAAGGGGAGCTTAAGGCTCAGGGGATGGTAGGACGAGGAACCAGAGGGCACAGCCTGGGTAGACAAGCAGGGAGGCTAGCTTAACGCTGAGGGGAAGTTAGGGTGAAGAACAAGGGGACAAAGCCCAGTCAGGAGGGTCAGTGAGGAAGGGAGGGATATTATCGGTCCTTGTAAAAGTAGGGAATGGAACCAGGGGGCACAGCCCAGCAGGCAGGGAGAGGAGCTTAAGGCTCAGGGGAAGGTAAGGAACAAGAGGGCACAGCCTGGCATGCAGGAAGGGAGGGTAAGCATAAGGCTCTTGGTAAGGTAGGGCATGGATCCAGGGGTGGAGCTTAAGGCTCAGGTGAAGGTAGGGCACAGAACCAGGGAGCACATCCCATCCAGGCAGGCAGGGAGGGAGGCTTAAGGCTCAGGACCTTAGGGCGAGGAACCAGGAAACAAAGCCGAGTCAGGAGGGCAGGAAGGCATGGTGGGGAGTTTAAAGCTCAGGGGAAGGTAGGGCGAGGAACCAGTGAGCACAGCCCAGCCAGGCATGCCGGGAGGCAGTGAGGGGAGCTTAAGGCTCAGAGGAAGGTAGGGTGAAGAATTAGGGAGCACAGCCCAGGAATACAGGCAGGGAGGGCAAATATAGGCTCCAGGGAAGGTAGAGCATAGAACCAGGGGACTCTTCCCAGGATTGCAGTCATGGAGGGTAGCTTAATGCTCAGGGGAAGGTAGGGTGAGGAGCCCAGGGGGCACAGCCCGGGCAGGCAGAAATAGAGGGTAGCTTAAGGCTAAGGTTAAGGTAGGGCAAGGAACCACAGAGCACAGCCAAAGCAGGCAGGCAGAGTGGGTATGGAGGTGAGCTTAAGGCCCTCAGGAAGGTAGGGCATGGAAAGCTCTGGTGAAGGTAGGGCATGGAACCAGGGGGCAAAGCCCAGGCAGGATTACAGGCAGGCAGAGAGGGGAGCTTAAAGCTCCATTGAAGGTACGGTGAGGAACAGCACAGCCTGGGCAGGCAGGAAGGGGGGAGCTTAACGCTCTGGTGAAGTTAGGGCAAGAATTCAGGGGGCACAGCGAAGGCAGGTGTGCTGCAAATCAGAAAGGGCAGTTTAGGGCCCAGGGGAATTTAGGGTGAGTATCCAGGGGGCACAGCCCGGGCATGCAAGAAGGGAGGGGAGCTTAAGTTTCTGGGGAAGGTAGGACATTGAACCAAGGGGATAGCTTAAGGTTGTAGTGAAGGTAGGGAAAGGAACCAGGGAGCACAGCCTGGGCAGGCATGCAGCAAGGGGAACTTAAGGCTCAGGGAAAGGTAGGGCAAGGAACCAGGGGGTATTCCCTGGGAAGGCAGACAGGGAGGGGAACTTAAGGTTCTGTGAAAGTTAGGGTGAGGAACCAGGAGGCAAAGCCCAATCAGGAGGGAGGGGAGCTTAAGGCTCTGTGGAATATAGGGCAAGGAACCAGGGGGCATCGCCTGGGCATGCACCTTTATCCATAGACCCCTCATCATTCCCAGGTTGCCAGAGCTTCATGGGCAAGCTGGAAGCATTGTGCTGCCACTGGAGGAGAGTTTAAAGGTGAGTGACTAGAACTCTGGTGTCCCCCTAGAAGTGTTTGTCCAACACCTCAAGCAGGATTTTAATGGTGGGTGGAAAGGGAAAAAAAAGGCTCTACCCATGTAGGGTGGCAGGGAGAGGAGTTTAAAGCCCTGGGGAAGGTAGGGTTTGGACTGCGAAGATAGGCAGCCAGGGTGGGGAGCTTAAGGCTCTGGGAAGGTAGGGCTTTGACTGCAAAGGTAGGCAGCCAGGCTGGGGAGCTTAAGGCTCTGGGGAAGTTAAGGTAAGAAAGGAGGGGGCTCTACCCAGGTAGCATGTAAGGAAGGGGAGTTTAAGACTCCAGGGAAGGTAGGGCGAGGAACTAGGGGGCACAGCCCAGGTAGGCAGGTAGGGAGGGCTGCTTAAGGCCCTGGGGAAGGTAGGGCAAGAAACCAGGTCGCTCGCCCCAGGCAGACAGAAGGGGAGCTTAAGGCTCAGGGGATGGTAGGACGAGGAACCAGAGGGCACAGCCGGGGTAGGCAGGCAGGGAGAAGAACTTAAGGTTTAGGGGAAGGTAGGGCGAGGAACCAGGGGGCACAGTATAGGCAAGTGGGCAGGCGGGCAGTATGGGGAGCTTAAGGCTCAGGGGAAGGGAGGGTGAGGAACTGTGTCTACTCCCTAGGACCATAGAGGGATATGGCAGCTTCTTGCATATAGAGCAGGGGAGGCTTTAGTCTGCATTTTCTTGGTGGGGCCGGGAGGTACCAGGTAGCTCTCCCCAGGCAGATAGGAAGGGGAGCTTAAGGCTCAGGTGATGGTAGGGTGAGGAACAAGTGGGCACAGCCCAGGCAGGGATGGGAGCTTAAGGCTCCGGGAAGGTAGGGCAAAGAACCGGGGGGCACAGTGCAGACAGGTGGGCAGGCAGGGAGGGGATCTTAAAGCTCAGGAGAAAAGAAGGGTGAGGAAACAGGGGGCACAGCAAAGACAGACAGGAAGGTTAGCTTAAGGCTCTGTGGAAGTTCAGCATAGAAAAAGGGGGCTCTTTCCAGTTAGGCAGACAGGGAGCTCCTGATAATTTAGGGGGAGAACCAGGTGGCTCTATCCAGGCAGAGCTGGGGGCATAAAGCACAGAGCCTTGGGGAGTTCAGGGGGAGAACTAGTCACTCTCCCCAGGTGAAGCTGGGGGGCTTAAGGCATAAGGTTTTTGGAAGTCAGAAGGAGAACCAGGCAGCTCTCTCCAGGTGCAGATGGGGGCTAAAGGCCCCAAAATATTTCTAAGCCACGATCATTGCTTGTTTGAGACCAGTTCCAAAGTCATCTCTGCAAATCCATCATGGCAAAGCTACACAGAAACAAGACAAGGCAAGCAGTGATTCCTGGTGGTTGTACATCAATCCTGCAACCATTAGATGTCTCCATGAACAAACTTTTCAAAACCCATATACAAAAATACTGGAACACATGGATGGAATCCGGCAAATAGCAACTAACATGAGAGTGTGCTTTGAGGGGCCCATTTTATAGCCTTGTAGCCCAATGGGTAAAAGATGCATAGGAAAGTATACCTAGAGAAGTGATCATCAAGTTATTAAAAAAGTGTGGCATATCCAGTTACAGGCAGATACTTCCACTCTGATACAAGATGAGCTGATGATAAATAAGCATAATTTGGTTGCATTGTTAAATAAATAAATATGATTGTTACTTGAATAAGTAAAAATATTTCAAGACTAAATTGCACCCCATCACTTTACAGGTTTATAGTTATTAAATATGTGATGTATGAACATATGATTTAATTGCTGACACCTTTACCCAGGGACCCCTCACCATTCCCGGGTAGCAGAAGAAACGTGGACCAGCATGGAAGTGACCGTTATATCATGTTCCTTGTTGGGCCACCGGGGGCAACACTTTAAAGAGGGAGGTGTCATCCAGCCATCTTTACCCAGGGACCCCTCACCATTCCCAGTAGCAGATGGGAAGTAAGCCCCCTTAAAGTACTGTGCCGCCATAGGATGGTGCATCATCCAGATACCCTACCCTAAAAGTGGGCCAGTTGCCACTTCCCATGACTCACAGGAAAAGTTGCAGAAGGGAGGTGAGCTTAAGGTTCTGGGGAAGGTAGTGCATAGAACAAGGGGTCTGCCCGGTAGGCAGGGAGGATATATTGTTACAAACTGCTATTTGTAACTGGCCCTTTAAATGGAAAATTGCCCTGCTTCCCTGGATTGTGGAGAAGCCTATTTGCCAGCCTCCTTCCTCATGACTATGGCCCCTGGAGATTGTGCCCTTGAAAACGTATTAACTTTTATTGGGTGTGTATGGCCCTTTAAGAACCGTCTGGGGACATATTGTGACTTTGGTGAACAATGCCCCTTTAAGACTATGTCCCCAGACCTGTGAAATAACTTGTCCCTGGCTTTCTCCCACTTGGTTCAGTAAATAGGACTTACTGAACCAAGTACCACACAGGCAGACCACCCAGAAGTTAAAGTGTGCAGGCAATTTACCTCCCAGGCTGTGAGGTTACTGCAGGTTAATTGCCGACCGCTGGGTGGCCGCAGTTCGTGCAAACGAACACGTGGCGGCGGCCATCTTTGTTCATTCGAAAGCGGTCAGCGGTGTATGCTAAAGATTCTGTGGAACTAAAATCGGATGCGCAAATACACGAACACCGCTGACCCTTACCTTCTCCCATACGGAACTTGCAGCTCCAGAGACTAAGTCCCGTTCGAAAATGGGACTTAGTCGTTTTTTCTGCATGAAATTGACCGACCGCACAGCCCAAATCTATGGAACTGTTTTGGGCAGGAAATTGTGCTTGCGGTCGGTCATAAAGGGACCTCCAGCTAACTTTTGATCCACTGGAGGGATTTGGCTGATTTTTGGAAGTGTTTATGTTTGATGTATGCTGAGTCTGAATATGTAACTTTTATGGAGATTGAATGTATGGTTTTAAAGTTACAGTGTATGTGTGAAAACTGTATTTTTACTGTATGTAATAATTATGTTAACTGCTTATCTGAGGGGAGGGGATGTGTGGGTTGTACTGTTATTTGATTGGTTATTTTATGCCTACCCCTGGGTGTGTCCTGTATGTGCACAACCGTAATAAAAACCAGGCTGGGTGTTCCAGCACCTCAGACCTCTTCTGACCCTCTAACTTGCAGCCTTGACTCGTTGTTCCTGATCCTGCTTCTCTCCACAGAAGGAAGAGGTTCACCTACTGGAGCCTGGTCGTAGGTCCAGGGCGCAGAGCAGACGGCGAGATACCAGCCCAGCAGCGGTGGTTCGTAGAGTCTGCATTACTTATGGTGGCTACGCAGTAGTTATGGTGTCTACGGTGCTGATGATCCTTTGGTGAGCGCTAGGAGCATCCTTTTCTACGGTCCAACTTCCAGCCAGCCTGGAGGCAACCGTAACATATATTAAGGCTCTGGTGGAAGGTAGGGCATGGAACCAGGGGGCTCAGCCCAGTAAGGCAGGTTAGCTTAAGGCTTCGGGAAAGTTAGGACAAGGAAGCAAGGGGCTCTGCCCAGGTAGGAAGACAGGGAGGGGAGCTTAAGGATCAGGGGAAGGTAGGGAGAGGAACCAGGGGTCACAGCTTGGACAGACAGGCAGGGAGGTGAGCTTAAGGCTCTGGTTAAGGTAGGGCATGGAACAAGGGATACATGATGGGCAGGGAGGGAAGGGGACCATAAGGCTCCTTGGAAGGTAGGGTGAGGAACCAGGAGGCACAGCCCAGGCAGGGCAGGAAGGGAGGGGAGCTTAAGGGCTCCGGAGAAGATAGGGCATTGAACCAGGGGGAGCTTAAGGCTCTGGTGAAGGTAGGGTAAGGAACCAGGGGCACATCCTGGGCAGGCGGGCAGTGAGGCAAGGAGGGGAGCTTAAGGCTCAGGGAATGTTAGGGTGAGGAATCAGCGGGCACAGTCTAGACAGGCTGGCAGTGAGGGGATGTCCGTATATGGCCGGGTTATAATACAATATATTTAATAATTATTCTTTAAAATAAAACCCCAATAAATGCATATACAAAATGATAAAATTAATATAAATTCCTAAATTCTTTGTATTAGTTAAAATTTACAGACATATTGAATTATATTTATAGAAAATCCAGATCTGAATGAAACTATACACGTTTAAACTGTTATAAAATGCTATGCAAAGATCCTAAAAGTTACCTTATTTATTAACCTTATTCGCAATTGAATTTCATTTAAAATACCACAATGAGATACCAAGATATGAGCCACTAACATTCAGACAGTACAATCGGCTATATAGCCACAATTTATCCTATATAATTTAAATTTAAAACATCAGAAATTGTATATATTATTTGTGCAAATAATCACATCCTATGCCAATTTATCTAAGCTGAAATAAATTCTTAGTTATCTACAATTAAGACTATTCTAATATATACTGTATATATATATTTGCAAAGATAAATCACTTAGCATACAAAAGAAAAGCTTAACACCATACAGGACTATCAGCTAGATTACGAGTTTTGTCGGTAAGGCCGTGCGTTGCTAACACTCAGTTCCAGCTCACCGCTCACCTGCAAACAATGCTGGTATTACAGGGTTTTTTCAACCCGGCGTTAGCCTCTAAAAAGTGAGCGTAGAGTAAAATGTTGCTCCACATCTCATCTCAATACCAGAGTTGCTTATGGTAGCGGTAAACGGACTAAACAGGCTCATGCACGATTTCCCCATAGGAAACAATGGGGCTGAGCCGGCTGAAAAAAAGTCTAACACCTGCAAAAAATGCAGCCCTATTGATTCCTATGGGGAAACACTTTTAATGTCTACACCTAACACCCTAACATGAACCCTGAGTCTAAAAACCCCTAATCTTACACTTATTAACCCCTAATCTGCCATCCCCAACATCGCCGACACCTGCATTATATTATTAACCCCTAATCTGCCTCTCCGGACACCGCCGCCACCTACATTATACTTATGAACCCCTAATCTGCTGCCCCCAACATCGCCGACATCTACATTATATTTATTAACTCCTACTCTGCCCCCCCAACGTCTCCGCAACTATATTTAATGTATTAACCTCTAATCTGCCGCCGCAAACGTCGCTGCCACTATAATAAATTTTTTAACCCCTAAATCTAAGTCTAACCCTAACACCCCCCTAACTTAAATATAATTGAAATAAATCTAAATAAAATAACTACAATTAAACAAATTATTGCTATTTAAAACTAAATACTTACCTATAAAATAAACCCTAAAATAGCTACAATATAGCTAATAGTTACATTGTAGCTAGCTAAAGGTTTATTTTTATTTTACTGGCAAGTTTGTATTTATTTAAACTAGGTACAATAGTTATTAAATAGTTATTAAATATTTAATTGCTACCTAGTTAAAATAAAGACAAAATTACCTGTAAAATACACCCTAACCTAAGTTACAATTACACCTAACACTACACTATAATTAAATGAATTCCCTAAACTAACTACAATTAAATACAATTAAATTAAATAAAATAAATTACGATAAAAAAAACACTAAATTACAGAAAATAAAAAAATAATTACAAGAATTTTAAACTAATTACACCTACTCTAATCCCCCTAACAAAATAAAAAAGCCCCCCAAAATAATAAAATTCCCTACCCTATACTAAATTACAAATAGCCCTTAAAAGGACCTTTTGCGGGGCATTGTCCCAAAGTAATCAGCTCTTTTACCTGTAAAAAAAAATACAATACCACCCCAACATTAAAACCCACCACCCACACACCCAACCCTACTTTAAAACCCACCCAATCGGGGCGGAGCCAACTACCGCAGGAGCAGGACGCATATCTTCAGAGCTCCTACAATATACCAAGATTCTAATTGATTATATTACTGATAAGGCTCATCTGTGTCCTTATTTTGGAGCCTAATACTGGATAACACCTTCTGGATTCTATTGGAGGACATTGCAGCACTAAGAGTTGAAATTTCCCTTTTAATTCCTACTCTCTACCTCTCACAGCGACATTGAGGGCCTGAAAGCATGGCTACGTTTTTTTTAACCCAGCTAACAAATCTACTAGATCGGCACCATGTCTCATTGCTAGAGGGAGGCAGTGGATGAAGCTTTTGGTCCTCCCGCCAGCCACATAACAGATGCCTGCGGGGTGCAACACGCAACAGGCGCACTCAGCACACAGCAGTCGCCATCTTTTTGCGCACCGAGATTTCCCTCATGGCCCTGCGGTGAAAAAGAGCTTGTGAGACAAGACGCTGCCACCAAGATGGATTTCAGCTTTGCGCTACAGGACTTGCAGCTGATTAAGCCTCACAGAGATTTATTAGCGGCAATGGTGAGAGATATTCATCGCCGCATGGCCCCCACCTATTACCTAGCCTGCCAACACCTCTTCACGGTACAAGTTACAGGCCGCACTGCTGACCTACAGTTACAGACTCCTGAAACGGATATGCTGCGAACCTGTGGAGTTTGCCATCTCTGCTACTGCTGTTCCTGCGTCTCTGGGCTGGAGCGGCAGTGGGACCCTGGAGGTTGCTTATTTCTCTGTCGGACCTCCGCTTTGGATCCTGCCCTCTGGGGGATGTCAGTAGGTGGACATGCTTATGGGGACATATCAGAGTTGGAGTGGGCTAAACACGGAGAGAAGGCCAACCTTACAATAGACATTTGCTAACCTTGCTGTTGAACTGCGCTCCACTGTTATTTTTGCCTTGCAGTTGATTAAATACCAAGACGCTCTTTATGAATACATAATGTGGCTTTTTCAATCCCTGTTATATTTGTAGATACATACCCTTATAGCTCAAATTAGTTCATGCTATATATATCCTTTAAAGCCTGACGGTTATTCATGGCCACTGCATCTGAAATTGCCCCCACAGTTTGGTTGTCGCCAGTTAAAGCACCAGGGCTTCCTATAGTGAACGAGAGACATCAGTTTAATTTATTTTAGATTTCATCATACTGGTATTAAAACCTCATAGAAGTATGCTAATGCCACCCTTGTTGATCTGACATATATGGGCAGTAACAATACTGCTGGTTGACGATGCTGCTGATTAATACATGTTTAAACGCTTGATAAATCTCTTATATGCCTTTGTATCTCCAACTCCATGAATTGATGTATCTTATGTATGTTGGGCCTTTAGTAGCAGCATAACACTATAGCATGTTTGTCACTTTATTGAGCAATTTGTGTGTGAAGTTTAATAATTTCAGTTAGCTAATTTCTCTACTACCTCCTAGCTGTGCTTTTGATGTGTCTACATATATATGTATTTATAATGCAATTGTGGCTTCCTAGAATGCCCTCCTTCACTTCTTTAAACCTCCATATCCCACGCTTAGCTGACTATGCTGTTCAATGTATTGTATGACCAATACTTATGTAGTTCTCACCTCTGCTCACTAAAATAGGTCTCGCTGTGCCGTCTGCGGCCGGGACGGCTCGGCTATGACTTCCACTTGCTTCTTATAACTCCTGTGGGATGTTTGGTGCAGACCTAATAATTTATTAATGTACATATTGTTTCAGAACATCTGTCATGTCACCTGTGAGGGATAGACCTACATTGCTATTTTTCCTGGTGATCTCCTCTATATATAGAACCTTGCTTAAGTCATGTTTAAATAATGGATTTAGCTCTTCAAGCTTTAATGGGCCAAACCAGATAGAGGCCTAGCAGGAAGCCAACCCTTTTGTGTTAGTCCCTTCGTAGCCCTTACGCTCCTGGAAGCAATTCTGCAGCTCGTCCCAATTTTGAGCCATTGTAACATGTTATCCTGTTTCTATTCCATACTCTATACAACCACCTCCTCCCCCCCCCAACAACAATGTGTCACCTAGTTTGGGTGATTTACAAACACGGTTTTCTAGTCTATACCGTATCCTAAAACCAACTACTTTATCCAGCGTAATAATATATACTTAACAGTTTTCATAAAAAGACATATGTTAAGATATACTTTTATACATAGCATACTCACTTACTTAATAGCAATAATTTACTCTATCATATATCTCGTTAGACAGATATTCTATCATACTTTTATATCATACCACATTATGCTTGTATTGTACCTTGCTTACTTTCATATCTACATATCCTGCAGTGCAATCTGACAATGCCATGTTTTTCCTCCCCAGCTTTGCAGGTTTGTCTAGCATTTTTTCTTGTTAATCATATAAAATTAAAAGAGTAAAATAAGGTTTCTCATCTGAGATCCAAGAGTGATCCAAAACTATTTAAATTTCCCTACTATAACCATACCCACATTACATTATTATAAGGCCCTGTAGTGGTCCGCCAAAATGTTTAGTGGGGTTCAAAGTTTTAAAGGCAATTGTTGTGTACTTCTTGATTATGTTATGTCATGCAATGTAACCATACACTATATTTGTACTTTTTCCAGTGACATTTCTTGTATGTTTGCCTTATTTGAAGCCTCAATAAAAAAGTATTAAAAAAAAAAAAAAAAAAAACCCACCCAATCCCCTAACACTAACCCCTTGAAGATCACCCTACCTTCCATCTTGAAACCAGCCGACGCGGAGCATCCTCTTCTTTCGACGACTCCCGACGAATGAAGGTTCCTTTAAATGACATCATCCAAGATGGCGTCCCTTGAATTCCGATTGGCTGATAGGATTCTATCAGCCAATTGGAATTAAGGTAGGAAAAATCCTATTGGCTGATCCAATCAGCCAATAGGATTGAGATCCCATTCTATTGGCTGTTCCAATCAGCCAATAGAATGCGAGCTCAATCCTACTGGCTGATTGCATCAGCCAATAGGATTTTTCCTACCTTAATTCCGATTGGCTGATAGAATCCTATCAGCCAATTGGAATTCAAGGGACGCCATCTTGGATGACGTCATTTAAAGGAACCTTCATTCATCGGGAGTCGTCGGAAGAAGAGGATGCTCCGCGTCGGCTGGCTTCAACATGGACCCGCTCCGCTCCGGATGGATGAAGATAGAAGATGCCGGCTGGATGAAGACTTCTGCCCCTCTGGAGGTCCACTTGTGCCTGGATGGGTGAAGATGTCTCAAGGTAGGGTGATCTTCAAGGGGTTAGTGTTAGGTTTTATTAAGGGGGATTGGGTGGGTTTTAGAGTAGGGTTGGGTGTGTGGGTGGTGGGTTTTAATTTTGGGGGGTATTTTTTTTTTTTTTACAGGTAAAAGAGCTGATTACTTTGGGGCAATGCCCCGCAAAAGGCTCTTTTAAGGGCTATTTGTAATTTAGTATAGGGTAGGGAATTTTATTATTTTGGCGGGCTTTTTTAATTTATTAGCGGGATTAGAGTAGGTGTAATTAGTTTTAAATTTTTGTAATTATTTTTTTATTTTCTGTAATTTAGTGAGTTTTTTTTTCGTAATTTAGTTTATTTAATTTAATTGTATTTAATTGTAGTTAGTTTAGGGAATTAATTTAATTATAGTGTAGTGTTAGGTGTAATTGTAACTTAGGTTAGGGTTTATTTTACAGGTAAAATTGTACATATTTTAACTAGGTAGCTATTAAATAGTTAATAACTATTTAATAACTATTGTACCTAGTTAAAATAAATACAAACTTGCCTGTAAAATAAAAATAAATCCTAAACTAGCTACAATGTAATTATTAGTTATATTGTAGCTAGCTTGGGGTTTATTTTACAGGTATTTAGTTTTAAATAGGAATAATTTAGTTAATTGTAGTTATTTTATTTCGTTTTATTTAAATTATATTTAAGTTAGGGGGTGTTAGGGTTAGGTTTAGGGGTTAATACATTTAGTATAGTGTTGGTGACGTTGTGGGTGGCAGATTAGGGGTTAATAAATGTAGGTAGGTGTCGGCGATGTTAGGGACGGCAGATTAGGGGTTAATAAAATTTAACTAGTGTTTGCGAGACGAGAGTGCGGCAGTTTAGGGGTTAATACATTTATTTAAGTGGCGGCGATGTCCGGTCGGCAGATTAGGGGTTAAAACTTTAGTTAAGTGTTTGCGATGTGGGGGGGGGCTCGGTTTAGGGGTTAATAGGTAGTTTATGGGTGTTAGTGTACTTTTTAGCACTTTAGTTAAGAGTTTTATGTTACGGCGTTAGCCCATAAAACTCTTAAAGGGACAGTCTAGGCCAAAATAAACTTTCATGATTCAGATAGAGCATGTAATTTTAAACAATTTTTCAATTTACTTTTATCACTAATTTTGCTTTGTTCTCTTGGTATTCTTAGTTGAAAGCTTAACCTAGGAGGTTCATATGCTAATTTCTTAGACCTTGAAGCCCACCTCTTTCAGATTGCATTTTAACAGTTTTTCACCACTAGAGGGTGTTAGTTCACATATTTCATATAGATAACACTTTGCTCGTGCACGTGAAGTTATCTGGGAGCAGGCACTGATTGGCTAGACTGCAAGTCTGTCAAAAGAACTGAAAAAAGGGGCAGTTTGCAGAGGCTTAGATACAAGATAATCACAGAGGTTAAAAGTATATTATTATCAATGTGTTAGTTATGCAAAACTGGGAAATGGGTAATAAAGGGATTATCTATCTTTTAAAACAATAAAAATTCTGGTGTAGACTGTCCCTTTAACTACTGACTTTTAAATGCGTTAGGAGTCTTGACAGGAGAGGGTCTACTGCTCACTTTCTCCAAGACTCGTAATACCAGCGTTAGGAAAATCCCATTAAAAAGATAGGATACGCAATTGACGTAAGGGGATTAGCGGTATGCTCAAGTCGTGGAGAAAAAGTGAGCGGTACACCTGTACCTGTCAGACTCGTAATACCAGCGGGCGTTAAAAAGCAGCGTTGGGACCTCTCAACGCTGCTTTTTAACCCTAACGCAAGACTCGTAATCTAGGCGTATGAAAGCAAACTAAAATATAAAATGCTCTTTTAAATCTATTAACTGCAGTTTGATTTAAATATTATATATATATATATATATATATATATATATATATATATATATATATATATTTATCAATCTCGTATACTTCACCAAAAATAATCAAATCGATATTCAGCTTCCAATATTCTTTGTTTCACCTCATATGAAAATAAGTGTATTTGCAATGTGGATAAGAAGAAGTAACCCAATTTGCTTAAAATGACTGTATTCCAACGCAACCACTTTTCAGTCACCACACTTTAGCCAAAAGTTCAGCCAGCCTTGTAAGGAAAGAGTCCAAGTTGTTATGCGGCTATTAGAGAAGTTCCCATCTCTTATTCTCTCACTTTGCAAATAGAGCAAAGGCTGATGGGCCGTTTCTACAATAATTTTCTCGACCTGTATATAGCTGCGGAAATTTTGTAGAGCCCATACAGTAGATAAGAGGGCTTTTTCGCAATCGCTAAATTTTATTTCTACTGGGGATAGAGTTTTGCTAAATTATCATGCATTTGGTATAAAACAGCACTCATGCTTTTATCTGTGTAACCTGTTTCTAAGAAGAAAGGTTTACCGCCTTCAGGGTGCGCTAGGCAAGGTGCTTGAGTGAGTTTTCTCTTCAGCTCTTTGATAGCTGTCTCTTGAGTCTCACTCCAGTGCCATTTTACATCCTTCTTTAGAAGCAGTGGTTTAGATAATTCTGCATAATTATAAATAAATTTGCGAGAATCATTTTTCATACCCAGGAACAATCTCAATTCCATTGTTAGTTGGGTTTTTAGAATTTACTATAGCTTCCACCTTTTTCTTCTGAGGATTTAACCCTTCAGAAGTAACTTCATGTCCCAAGAAGTTTACACGAGTGCGGCACCATTGAGCTTTTTGTAGGGATAAATTGACACCTGCCCTTTTAAGTTGGCTGAGGACATGTTTAAGCTCTGTGATGTGTTTTTCAAAGTCTGTGCTTTTGCTTAAAACATCATCAACATCAGATAAGGTCCCCCTTTACAGTGCATCAGGCATAGCCTTATGCATGAATACAGCAAATTCATGTCCTGAATTTATGTATCCAAACGGTCTCTGGAATGCATACTGGACCTTTTGGAATGAGAATGCCAGCTTATACTGGTCCTTCTCATGTACCATTATGGTCCAATATCCCTGTGCACAATCAATGGCAGTGAATATTTTGAATCCCTGCATCTGTGGTAGGCACTGGTCAATATATGGCACAGGCCAGCCAGACATGTACACTCGTTTGTTTAACTGTCTTAAGTCAGCACACAAACGCCATTGTCCATTTGGCTTAAGAATACCTAGAATAGGATTGTTATAAGAGTTGTGCACCTGTCGGATAATACCCCTTTCTTCCAAGTACCTTATGATTTCTGCAAGAGAATCCTATGAGGCTAAAGGAAGTCTGTATTGTTTAACAAAGACAGGTGGTGCATTGGGATCTGTTTATATTCTTACAATGTGCAAGTCTGTAGTCCCACAGTCATAAGAATCCCTAGCAAAAATATCCTTGTACTCCATCGGGAGTTCTCGCAGCTGTCGGCATTCATCATTGCTAGAACAGCCATTAGCTAAAGATATTTGCTATTCGACTATTTGCTGAAATCCTGGAAAAATTTCAGGCTGTCCTATTTCATAGGCTTCTTCCAACCTAGAGGTGAGGTCCCCTTGATTATAATGTATATTGCCCCATGACTCTGGGTATTGGGGTATTCTTGATCTTTTATTGGCTGATCAAATACTAGAGAGGCTTCTTCAATTTTACAGATGCTTTCCTCTGAGCTGAAGGGATAAATAGACTGAATTGTAAATAGTCCCTCTGGTATAGATGCAAAGGATTGTTCTATTAATTGTTCTTCAGTTAAGTATCCTTCAGGTATTAGCCCAATTACATTATTCTGAAATCCAAAAGTGTAATAACTTGATACCAGCGCATATCCTATGGTAGTTCCTTTGGATAAGGTTATATCCTGTGGGGTCATATTATGCCCAATAACATGTATTGGAATACTTCCAATATTTACCAAAGGCGTATGGGTCATTGTTATACCCAGATTTTGTATTCTATGGGAGAGGCAAAGTAGTGTTTCAGAAGTTTTTAGTTTCTGACCTCTTTTTACCTGTAAGGGTAAGAGGAATCTATCAGCCCCAGCAAGGATTATAACATCGTTAGACACCTGCCTATTCACAGCATATGGCAATTGCTGATTAGATTTCAGGGCTGTGTTTTCATCCTGAAACACTTCAGGGTCCCCCTTTAACCTGCTCCAGAGGCAAGACTTAATCAAATCTATTTGTATGGCATATCTATGTAAGAGATCATTGCCAACGTATATTTGATTATGGGGAGTATATAAAACTAAAAACAGGTGCTCCGCTGATTTATTACCTATAGATATAGATAATAAGCACTTAGCTGTGATGTTATAGCTTTCAGATCTGTCATTCGGGTTGTGGACACAGTGGTCTTGGGGAGAAAGATATTTAATCACTTTAGGTTCAGCTATCTGCGCTAATAAGCCTTCGCTTATATAGCTAGCTTCCTGTTTTAAGTTCAATTTAGCAATTTTGGTTTTACCAAGGTCATGCATTTGTATAGGGATAAATAGATCCTCTTTAATTCTCTCAATTCCTGCAAGGTATTGAGCGTGGCCTTCCCCCTTAGGGGATCTAGGGTCCCCCTTGTCGAGAGATATGGTTAATACATCGCCGTCTAAAGGAGATATTCACTATCTTTCCAGGTGAAATTTTAAAAGTATTACCATTAGAGTCTGATCATCTATTTGTAGGATAGTGATTTCAGGTATAGAGTCATTCCTGAAATGAATCTCCACAGCATCTGGTTTCTCTTCCACCACGTGACATTTATGCCGGGTGCAAGATATACCGGATTTCTCATAATTAATAGGCTTTTTTACTTACCAAATTACATTATTTATGCAATCAATTAAGGTGCTTAATCGCTTCAGGAGATCACTACCAATAATTAAACAATCAATTGGCAGATCTACTATAATGACAGGGTGTCTTATGACCCTGTTCCCTAGCTTTAACTTTAACCATGCTGTACTTCAGACTTTTATAGAGTCACCCCATACACCTATTAGCGAACCATCAAATTCTTTTATTTTAGGTTTGTGAGGTGTTAGCTCATTTAGCTGTGTGTAGTACCTGTGGGATAAAATAGTTGCCTGCCTGAGACCCAGTATCAATTAATCCCATGATAGGGTTGGAGACTGAATCCTGCAGCTCAGCTAATACATAATATCTCCCTGCAGTTTCTACCATTTCACACATAAAATTGGCATTTTTACATAATTGTGGGCCTCGCCACGTGTTACCTGAATCCGCCGTGTTACCTGATGCAGGAGAATTTTCATGCTCACCATTCATTTCCTCTATAATAGGGCTGATTGGGTACATGTGTACTGCATCTGTGGAAAAAAGGTTAAGAGAATGCTGTAAAGGAAGAGATTGGTTACAGTTTCCCGGCTGAGGTTGCTCTTCATCACATCCGGTCTGTAGGGAGAGAATATGATTAGTACCATTATTGACATTTATCATTTTATTTGGTATATCTCTCCCCTCTCTTTCAGGTGATACTGCAGTATTTATGACTGTGCCTGTGGCCCACTGCTGGCCACAGGCTGTACCCCTAAAAAAGGATTGTTAGGTTGCTGAGCCGTAAAAGCTTGACTCATATTAGTAAATAGTGTACATAATTGACTAACTTGTGTGCTGAGTTGGCCCACTTGAATGGATAAGATATCTTTACCCATGGAGCGATTTTTTGATATCTCAGAGTATTGATTCCTGGGTCCTTGGGATCCCTCAGAATCATAGCTATTTCTCCTATTTTGATGTGGTTGTCTTTGGGGTTCAACTTGTTCAGCGTTAGTATTTTCGCAATTTTTGGTATTTATTTTTACGGGGATACCAATTATTTTGTGGGCGTTCATCTCTTTGGGAATAATTATTTACCTGGGTATGCCCCCATTTTGAGCATAATCTCTCTGCGCCTCAGCCCGTGTTGGGGGAGGGGCAGAGTTAAAACTTTGTGGGGGTGGCCTGTTTTCTCTGGCCACCTCCGCATAGGTTTTCTTTTTAGACTCCAAATTGAGGGGGTTAGGTGGCACCCTAGTTTCTGCCACAATTTTGGGACTGGGCTTTGGTTCCCTTTTAACCCCCTGTTAACTGGACTGCTGAATAGAGTATAACTTTGTACTTTTAGCTAGGGAGCAAATGCTCTCTTTTGAAGTTTTTGGGACATCTTGTCTGCATTGAGCTCTGAGATGTGTATTCAAATTACATGGGTTTTAAGTCAATTCCTGACATCAGAATTGTAACCTTATAGTAATATCTGATAAAAACATGGCTTCATATATAAAAAATTTTTTGTCTTATTATATATATATATATATATATATATATATATATTTAAATATATATATATATATATATATATATATATATATATACATACTGTATATATGTCATTCACCTGTACCCTGACAGGGAGCCTAAGGTTCCTGGGAAATTAGGGCATGGATCTAGGGGGCACAACCCAGGCAGGCAGGGAGGGGAGCTTAAAGAGATACTGAACCCACATTTTTTTCTTTCGTGATTCAGATAGAGTATGCAATTTTAAGCAACTTTTTAATTTACTCATAAGCCCCACTGCATTATATGCCAAATCTGCCAAGCTACCCTCTTTGCCTGCCTATTTGGGCTATGCCCCCTGGTTCCACGCCCTAACTTACCCTGAGCCTTAAGATTCCCTCCCTGCCTGCAAGCCTGGGCTGTGCCCCGTGGATCCTCGTGCTACCTTCCCCTGAGCCTTAAAGGGATACGGAACCCAAATTTTTTCTTTCGTGATTCAAATAGAGCATGCAATTTTAAGCAACTTTCTAATATATTCCTATTATCAATTTTCTTTGTTCTCTTGCTATCTTTATTTGAAAAAGAAAGTCCAGACCCTAGACAGCACTTGTTTATTGGTGGATGAATTTATCCACCAATCAGCAAGAACAACCCAGGTTGTTCACCAAAAATGGGCAGGCATCTAAACTTACATTCTTGCTTTCAAATAAAGATACCAGGAGAATGAAGAACATTTGCTAATAGGAGTAAATTAGAAAGTTGCTTAAAATTGCAAGCTCTATCTGAATCACAAAAGAAAAAAAATTGGTGTGGGGGTCCCTTTAAGACTATGGGAAAGGTAGAGCATGCAACCAGGGGGCTCTGCCCGTGAAAGGCAGGCAGGGAGGGGAGCTTAAGGCTCCGGGAAAAGTAGGGCAATGAACCAGAGGGCTCTTCCCAGGTAGGCAGGTAGGGAGGGGAGCTTAAGGCTCCGGGAAAGGTAGTGCGAGTAATCAAGGGGCCAAGACTGGAGGGCAAGGAGGGGAGATTAAGGTTCGGGGGAAGGTAGGGTGAGGAACCAGGGGGCACTGCACAGGTAGGCAAGTTGGGAGGGGAAATTAAGGCTTTGGTGAAGGTAGGGCAAAGAACCAGGATGCACTGCCTGGGCAGGGAGACAGGGAGGGAGGGAGGGGACCTTAAGACTTTGGGGAAGGTATTTAAAATTGTTGTTTAAAATTGCATCCTGTATTTGATTCTTGAAGTTTAATTTTGACTTGAGTGTCCCTTTAAAATCGCATGCTCTATCTAAATCACAAAAGAAAACATTTGGGTTCAGTGTCCCTTTAAGACTCTGGGGAAGGTTAGGGTATGGAACCAGGGGGCTCTGCCCGGGAAGGCAGGGAGGGGAGATTAAGGCTCCGGGAAAAGTAGGGCAAGGAACCAAAGGGCTCTTCCCAGGTAGGCCGGCAGGGAGGGGAGCTTAAAGGGACAGTCTAGGCCAAAATAAACTTTCATGATTCAGATAGAGCATGTCATTTTAAACAATTTTCCAATTTACTTTTATCACCAATTTTGCTTTGTTCTCTTGGTATTCTTAGTTGAAAGCTTAAACTAGGAGGTTCATATGCTAATTTTTTAGACCTTGAAGCCCACCTCTTTCAGATTGTATTTTAACAGTTTTTCACCACTAGAGGGTGTTAGTTCACGTATTTCATATAGATAACACTGTGCTTGTGCATGAGAAGTTATCTGGGAGCAGGCACTGATTGGCTAGACTGCAAGTCTGTCAAAAGAACTGAAAAAAGGGGCAGTTTGCAGAGATACAAGATAATCACAGAGGTTAAAAGTATATTATTATAACTGTGTTGGTTATGCAAAACTGGGAAATGGGTAATAAAGGGATTATCTATCTTTTAAAACAATAAAAATTCTGGTGTAGACTGTCCCTTTAAGGCTCTGGGAAAGGTAGTGCGAGGAATCAGGGGGCCAAGACTGCAGGGTAGAGAAGGGAGATTAAGATTCGTGGGAAGGTAGGGTGAGGAACCAGGGGGCACTGCCCAGACAGGCAAGCTGGGAGGGGAAATTAAGGCTTCGGTGAAGGTAGGGCGAGGAACCAGGATGCTCTGCCCGGGCAGGGAGGCAGGGAGGGAGGGGACCTTAAGACTTTGGGGAAGGTAGGCATGGAACCAGGGGCTCTGCTTGGGAAAGCAGGCAGGGAGGGAGGGGAGGTTAAAGATCCGAGGAATTTAGGACCAGGAACCAGGGGGCAGTTCCCAGGCAGGTGGGCAGGAAGGGGAGCTTAAGGCTCAGGGTAAGGAAGAGTGAGGAACCAGGGAGCACAGACCAGGAAGGCAGACAGGAAGGGGAGCTAAAGGCTCCAGAGAAGGTAGGGCATTGAACCAAGGGGGCGAGATTCCAGGGGGCAGTTCCCAGGCAAGTGGGCAGGGAGGGGAATTTAAGGCTCATGGTAAGGAAGGTGAGAAACCAGGGAGCACAGACCAGAAAGGCAGGCAGGCAGGCAGGCAGGAAGGGGAGCTAAAGGTTCCAGAGAAGGTAGAGCATTGAACCAAGGGGGCAAGCTTAAGGCTCTTTTGAAGGTAGATCATGGAACCATCAGGTATAGCCTATGCAGGCAGGAGGGGTGCAGACCTTAAGGCCCAAGGGAAGGTAGGGTGAGGAACAGGGAGCACAATCTGGGAAGGCAGGCAGGCAGGGGAGCTTAAGGCTCTGGGAAAGGTAGGTTGAGGAACCAGTGAGCACAGCCTAGACTGGCGGGCAGGGAGGGGAATTTAAGGCTCAGAGGAAGGTAGGATGAGGAACAGGGATTACAGCCTGGGAATGCAGACAGGCAGGGAGGGGAGCTTAAGGCTCAGGAGAAGGTAGGGTGAGGAACCAATGGGCACAGCCTGAGCAGGCAAGCAGGGAGGTTAGCTTAAGGCTGAGGGGATGTTAGGGCAAAGAACAAGGGGACAAAGCCCAGGCAGGATGTCTGGGAGGGAACACACACAGAGAAATGTAATGGCGCTAACTCTCTTAGGAACAATGAGTAAAATTTAGGAATAAGGGATAAATAAAATAAAAATGAAAAATGAAACACTGGTATATACCGATATAAAATAAAATAAGAAGAGGGTAGTAAGACTTACCCAAATATATGGAGCAAGATATAAGAACAATATATGAGAAATGTGTCAGTATATATATATATATATTACCACTTCCAGATGAGATGATGTATAACCCACTTGAGACCTCTGCTGCTTGTTTACCAAATGTATCCTTCGTACCGCTTGTAGTAGAGCAGGAACTTTCCAACTAAAAGAAAAAAGCGCAAACAGGACTCAAGTGCAATAATACACACAGTGGCACCAGCGCTCTAAGATTTCACACTTACAATGTTTATTAATAAAAACAGCATTTAAAAACAGTCATCAGTGTACGACTTTCGTCCTCAATACTCAGCTCTTCAAGACCGCTCTCCCTTCTGTGATTATGCAGTTCGTTTTCCGCGTCCACCCGAACTTAGAAAGTCTTAAGGGGAGGTTTGCTGTGCAAAATACGGAAGCCCTGTAAGTCCAAGAAAAGTAAGCGTATTCCTCTTAGGACCAGGGACTACGGATCCTCCAAAAGGTCACAAATCCTCGGCAATTACCCCAACGCGTTTCATCTGCTACTGTGCAGACTTCCTCAGGGAGAATGATAGGTATCGTAATACCGGTTAACCTAGAAACCTTTCAATATAAACCCTCCATTATTATCCTATTGGTAGAATGTCTTTCTGATCAAAATGTTAACGGATACCTCAGGGTCCTAAAGACCCCATATCCTAAAACACATATAGGAGAAATCTCAATAATTAAAATACATACTAGTATATTTGTGAACGTCAAATCAAACATATTTCATATGACGACAAAGTACATATACAATTAATCACACATATTGATCCACATTTTTAAAAAAATATATAAATACATATGTCTACAGTCAACATATACCATTGTTAATAATAATTAATACACTATGCCCTATACACTTTAGACTGAATTGTAACTTTATGAGAAATGATCCAAAAGTATAAATTTCCATTCAGATGCATTTAACATAGTTCATATAATTTAAAAAAAAAACAAAAAAAAAAAAACAGACAGAAGTATGAACATTATACATTCCTATATATTCATCACCAGGGAAAATTATCAAAGAACTTATATCCCACGATAAAATCAGGAATAATTGATCACTGGTAAAAACTGATTAAAAATGAGGAAAAATAAGGAAAAATAAGGAAAAATAGGGGAATAATACTATTTGGATAAATACAAAAAAATAATAATAAATCACTTCTAAATTGATATATATATATATATATATATATATATATATATATATATATATGTAATAAAGTAAGGGAAAAAAGGGGATAAGGAATATTCAAAAGGGCGCAACACTCAGAAAGTAAGACCCTAAATAAGGGAGTCTGTTTTAGGTTAGTTTAAAAAACCAAGTTTACTGGAATAGAGCAACTGGTTAATTTATATGTCTGGGTTTCCAAATGATAGAAATGCTGTAGATCAGAAAAAAGGTGATAAATGTTATTATTAAGTGTCACTATTAAAAGCTAATATTTAGTTGGACAACAAATAGTATCTAAAATAGATGTATACAATATACACAATTAGCTTAGTTGGAATGCAGTTAACAATAATGTTGTTCTAACCACATAACTAGTGTAGTACCCGCTGGATTGTGTGTGACAAATTAAGTGCACAAAGACATATATCAAAATGCTGCCAACTGTATCCAGGAGTAACCTAAATATTAGCAGATGTCACTACGCTTGATACTTTAAATATTGTGATAGCCTAAGCATACCATGCGTGGTAGTAATAATAATAATAATAGGAGAATTTCAATATCAATCTAAATCACAACAAGAATAGCCCAATACAGTTCAATTTAGTTCAAAATATAAGTCCAATATTGGTGGAAAGCTTCTATAGCTGTAGGTAGATGCAAGTAATGCAATGTTTAGGCAAATATAACAATGTATCCACGTTCCACAACGAGCCCGTTGGGAGTATACTTACACTCCGTTACCTCAATCTTATGAGGTAAGTGCCGCGCAGTGTATAGGTAGTTCTCCCTCCCGGTATCTGTGGTATAGTGGAGCGGTGTCCTCTTACGATCCAGAGATCTCTTTAGCACTCTCTCTCGAATTTGGCTCCCAGCTCCAGGGTCTTTACACGGTCAAATATTGACTGTTCCAAGTCTCAGCAGTTCATTGAGATCCTTATCACTCACAGTGTGCAGCAGAGAAAGGGGATGTACAGCCAGTGACTGGAAGGTAAACCTCCTCCAATAGATGCTCAGGAGGGGGTGTCTGAGTTTGTATTGACTTGCTTTAGAGGCTGGAAGTTAGAACTTGTTTATTGGGGGGTAACTTACCCCCCAATAAACAAGTTCTAACTTCCAGCCTCATATTGGGAATAGGTACTTGTTTGGGTATTTCCACCCCCTTGTCTAGTAATGTTTCCCTGTAAACTTTTTTCTTTATTAATCAAACGCATATTTTCTGTCTTTTTTCTAAAATTATAAACCTTATCCTCTTTAAAATCTTGGATATCACGTGTTAATTTTTGCTGTTTACTCCTCTTAAGATCTGTTTCCAATTCTTTAATCCTATATTGGATACTATTGTTTTTAGTGACCCATTTTTCCTCATTTTTAAACCCTTGTACTTTAGGGAGAACCTCTTCTAAATCTTTCTTGATCTTATTTAATTTAAACTCCCTATATTTGATGAGTACTTTAATTAATTTAAGTGAGCATTCATGTAAGGCCTCTTCCCACTCACTGGTGTATTCCACATCTTCCAGATCAAATGCTGGGTATTTAAAAATGCGGAGACCCCTAGGGATAATATTATGGAGCACATAATTATCTAGCAGTATTAAATCCTGCCACTCACAGGTATCCTGTTGTAACAATTTCTCTAGTTTTTAAAACAAGATATCTGGGGACTCCACATTATTAGTGGGTCCCTGAAAATCATTAATCAAGTCAAATTCACGTTTTCTATTATTTCTAGCACTATAATCCCCCAAAAACTCTGTATGATCTTCCTGAGTAGTCATGCTGCCTTACGTAGAAAGATACAGAAAGAACACACACAGAGAAATGTAATGGCGCTAACTCTCTTAGGAACAATGAGTAAAATTTAGGAATAAGGGATAAATAAATAAAAATGAAAAATGAAACACTGGTATATACCGATATAAAATAAAATAAGAAGAGGGTAGTAAGACTTACCCAAATATATGGAGCAAGATATAAGAACAATATATGAGAAATGTGTCAGTATATATATATATATATATATTACCACTTCCAGATGAGATGATGTATAACCCACTTGAGACCTCTGCTGCTTGTTTACCAAATGTATCCTTCATACCGCTTGTAGTAGAGCAGGAACTTTCCAACTAAAAGAAAAAAGTGCAAACAGGACTCAAGTGCAATAATACACACAGTGGCACCAGCGCTCTAAGATTTCACACTTAAAATCGGCTAGATTTGGAGTTTGGCGGTAGATGGGTTGTTAACGCTACGCGTGGTTTATGTCTAACGCACGGCATTGTTTGACTCTGGTATTTAGAGTTAAAAAAAGACCATCTAACGATGCTCCTAACGCGTGTATGTCACACGCGGAATCCTGCCCGCGTTAGACAGTCTCCCATAGAGATCAATGGAAAAGCAAAAAAATAGCTTTTTTCACCTAACACTCGATCTCGCGAGAAATACGCACGGCTCGGTCATATGACGCATACCACATCATGCACAACAATAACACGCCGCAAATGTCACAACAACAATCAATCAACAAAGCACACAAGCATTACACATTCACAAACGGGGGGATTTTTAATAAAATTTAATACGGGGAATACGCATATACTTTAAGATGCGGAAATTCGCAAAATAACAACAAGGAATAAAAAATATATACATACACTAGAAAAATAATCGCATTCAATATCACTATATATTAGGACAAACATACATATACAACACTTCACTAATAACACACCATCGCAAATTCACATTTAAAAAGAATACTATTGGACAATGTTAGAGAAAACGACCACTATGACATCATCGCATTCTACACATTCCACAAATACTAACTCAAAATGAGCATGCGCAAATTCACACACCTAATACACATTGCACAAATACGAATTGCTAATAATGCACACCTGAACACAATTTACAACGCAAATAGGTACATCATTAAACATTTACACAGGGTATATAAGCACCACACAAGCATGGCTTCTTTGACTGTGTTGCTGGTGGGTCTTTGGAGATTGGAGGTTTAAGATTAGAGAGTTGGTGCATTATTGTGAGTGAGTTAGTGTTAGCGTGAGAGAGTCAGTTGGTAGTGTTATCGTGAGTGAGTTAGTGGGAATTAGTGGGAGTGGGAGAGAGTCTGTTAGTGGGAGTGGGAGTTGTTAGTGAGAGTTGTTAGTGGGAGCGTGAGTTAGTGGTAGTTAGTGAGAGTTAGTGGGAGTGTTTGTTAGTGAGAATTAGTAGTAGTGTGAGTTAGCGAGCAAGTGATTTTTCTGTACACGTAACACATTTACACGCAAACACATTCAATACATACATACACTTATCAATAACACTACATACACTCCATACCCCATACCCCCTCATACTACACTCCATACCCCATTCCCTGTAGTCCCATTCCCTTTCATCCCATTTACTCTTATCCCATACCCATCCCATACCCATCCCCTAGTTACATTTAGTTTACATATCCTCCTTTTAGTCTTCTTCTTCTTTTGGTTTATTTAAATACTCCTTCCCCTCTTTGTTTTTTTACATCCCTCTCACACTTTCAGCACTTTTTTTGTCTTTTTAGTTCTTTATTTTGACCCCCTTTCATTTCATCACACTTACTTTTTGTTTGATTATTTGGGGTTTAGTTTAGGGAACAGATGGAGGCCAGGCAGGGGAGAGGTAGAGGGGGGAGGAGAGGGAGGGGGGGAGGAACAGGGCAGGAAGGGGGGCAGGAAGTGGGGCAGGAAGCGGGGGTGGAAGCGGTGGGTGGACCCAGCCACTTGGTTCAAGATGAACAAGTGGCTGGGCCCAGTGGCGGACAGAGTAGGGCTTCACAGTCCGGGAAACAGAGGGCATCGTCACAGGGGAAGGCCAAGACGACTAGGGAGGCGAGGTTTTCGATGGAGGAGAAGGAGGCCCTCGTCGAGGCCTATATGGCCAGGTATAGGAGGCTGCAGCACCAGAAGACTACCCCGACTGACAAGAGGAGGCTCTGGAATGAGATAAGAAATGCAGTCAATGCAGTGGGTGGGCGGAACAGAGATATGGACTCTATAAAACATTGATACCGGGACTGCAAAATGGATCTCAAGAAAAAGTTAAGCCTGGAGGCCCGACCTGCCCTGGAAATAGAGTACTGCCGATGGGAGGAAATGTTGCGGCCCAGCATCTCCGAGGTGGATATAGTCGGTATCGGAGGAATTGATACCGGGAACCTGCCACTCTCATCTGACGGTAAGCTCATTTAAGAATAAATTCACATACGAATGTATTTCAAGGGACACTATACGCAAACCTTTACTTTCATGATTCAGGTAGCGAATACAATTTGACAAAACATTCAAATGTACTTATATTACCTAATTTGAATCATTCTTGAGATATATTTTAATGAAGAAATAGACATGCACACGGTGAAACAATCACAGGAGGCAGCTATATTCAGCTACCAATCAGCATCTTCTAAGCATATCTAGATATGCTTTTCAGCAAAGAATATCCAGAGAATGAAGCTAATTAGATAAGAAAAGGACATTAGAAAGTTGATTATAAATGTATGCTTCTAAATCATGAAAGATAAAACATTGGGTATAATGTCCCTTTAAGGATCAGATTAATGCTATTACGCTGTTTACACGCATTCACAATTACTTTGCGGTTACATCAGTATCTAGGCTATAGGTTAGGTGTGCATTTAAACAGACTGAAAACAAACGCTAAAACATTCAGATTTAACAGAGATATCACAAACACGGTTTAGAAAATGCGGAAATCGTATTGATTGTTAGATTTCAAAGTGGATTAATGATTCTGCTTTTGTAATTGTATCGTAAGCTAAGTCATTTAAAGCTTGATTTGGAAATATGCAAATATATACATTTTTTATTTGTTCAAATATACAGAGTCCGGGGAGGAGGCAGCACAACAAATACAGCCTCCTCCATCTCCCCGGGATGAGAGTGGTGGGGAGGAATTTCCACTTCGGAGGGAAGAGGCCCCCCGTGACGAAGAGCGCACGGAAGCTGATGAAGAGGCCCCGGAAGCAGAGGAGGAGCCCGCGGAACCAGAGGACCCTCAAAGACCCGCACCCCGCCATGCACGGGCACCCCGCCGTGCACGGGTACCCCGCCATGCACAACAAGAGGAAATAGCGGAGGTGCGGGTTCTACTAGACTACATAGACCAGATGCGTAACTCCCGGATACAAAATATAGAAGGCCGAACTAGAATTCTTGAAGGACAAAACAAAATAATTGAAGGACAAAACCAAATAATAAACATACTTAATAGAATAGAAGAAGGGCAAAACACAATCATTAATCTACACCAAGAGATGTTTAATTTTTTCCGGGAGGCGCATGCTGGTCTGCCTCCTGGTCTGCCTCCTGGTCCGCCTCCTGCTGCTGGGCCTCCTGCTGCTGGGCCTCCTGCTGCTGGGCCAACTTCTCCTCCTCAGCCATCTTCTCCTCCTCAGCCATCTTCTCCTCCTCAGCCATCTTCTCCTCCTCACCTTGGTTGTCCCAGTACTCTTCCTTCCACTCTTCCCACAACATCTCCAAGGAGAACTCGTCAGAGTCGGCAGTTGCCCCTCCCAGAGCCTCAGCCCCGTGGGAAGAGGGGAAGGAAGAGGAAGTAAGTATTTGTTTTCATGTTTAATGTTTTTTTTTATTTAATGTGTAATGGATAGGTATGTGATGATGTGGTTTTCATACACTTGTGGACCACACTCTGTATATAATCTACTTCTATGGGACCGGGTCCATGGAGGCAGATTGTTTGCAGAGTGTGGGTTATAAGTGTGTGAAAACCACATCATCACATACCTATCCTTGTTCATGATATTGATTGGTTTCTGTGATGTCCAAACTGTTTCCCGAATCGCAAACAAAATTACCATTACAATTATCCATGATGGCATATTACTGTTTGAATGCCAATAACACAGCTTAAAGGGACAGTCAGAAAATTATTGATTACAAAGAAAACACTGTATTACGCATTATCAAGTTGGAAACAACAAAACATGGAGAAATACGTGTGATTTATGTGCTTACCCTTGTATCTATGACTATGAAAAATGAACACTTATTTGTTGTTCTGACCTAACAACATTTTAGATATCAATGATCAATGCATGTTAAATAATATGCTGTATGAGCACAAGGTTTAACATATACAAATGCTATCCAAATGCCCTCTAGTGGTCAAATTGTATAATGATTACATGCACTCTTCAAGCTCGAAGAAATCAGCACACGAACCTCATAGGTTTAGCTAGCAAATTAAAATAAACACAGACAAATGATTAATTGGTGAGAAAACTTTGATATCATTGATATTACAAAATTGACTTTTAGAATAATGCAAAACATTATTTGTTTTCTAAACTGTCCCTTTAACAAAATTACATATCCTAACATATATTTGAAGATTGTTGGTATATCTACATGTACTTGTTCAAACAATAAATATTGAAAACAGATTTATATTGACGTTAAATAAAGTCTATTTTCTTAAAGAGACATTATTGTGTTCATTTATTTTCAGAAAGACATTTGTTTTAACAATGAATATGGTTTAAAGTCCTTTTAGGAGTGGGGGGGTGAAAATATGCTAACAATAATATATTTGGAGATTAACCAATGTGGAACTCATACATGATACAAAAATAAACATTTGCATTAAAGGGACAGTATACTATATTTTTAACAGAACTGTATGTAATAGACACTACTACAAACAACAAGATTAACATATACTGATATCAATATTACAAAGCTTCAAACACTTTCAAAGAAAATCGGGTTAGCTCTATTGAAAATATAGATGAACCCCCATTACAACCGTAAAACAAGACAATACACCATCATACACAAAACAGGAGAAAGCTGGAGATGGTACTCACATGAAACTTAGAGGCTTGGCGAGGAGTCTGATAATTAATTACATTTTATTTGAACAGAAGCAAAATGAAACGTGTATTTGTTAAACAATGGACTATCTAACTAGAGACCAAATTAAAAGATTTCATTTATAATGTGAGTGTCTAATGAACCTTTAATAAAATATACAACGAAATTACATTTAGAAGAAGTCGGCATCATATATTTAGCATATGATAAAGATAAATGCATATTGATTACTTTATTCTAACACAATAGCGCATATTTATTAATTAGATATCTTTAACATTAAACACAACAGTCATTAAAAAAGCCCTGCTAACTCCTCTCTAGTTTTCTATTGTTTATATTAGTTAATTATTAATCAGATATGCCGGTTTTTGCACTTGTGAGTATAGATTAGCCTAAATGTCAGTGGACAGCAACATACAAGGTGTTGGACTAGAACAGAAACGTCTGATCTAGACAATTAAGAAACCATTACACGCTAAAATGTGTTTGGAAAATTCTTGTTATATATAGTGAGGCTCTTGAGATTACCGTGATATTATGCCAACTTATCTCACATTTATGTTTGAAAGAAACTGTTGTGATCAGATAATGTTTTTACACGACCATCAGGACAGCAGACTGATCTACCTAATACCCAATCTCTTTCTCATTGACATTTACACTTCCAATCATTTACAATTAAATCCTATGCAAAACCACCCTTCCTTCTCTCCTCATGACTCGAATGATGACACTAATCTACATAGTTACATCTCGACAGACATACATAGAATAGACCCTGTCTATTCGGGACGTGAAACATCTTACTGTTTACCCTCCTCTCCCCCCCCCCCCTGCCTACAGACTATGCCTCGGCCTGGACCCCATCTCCCTTTTCTATTTTTTCTTTTTCCTCTGGACACCAGTTAATACGGTCGTCGGACTGTATCTCTCCACCCCCCCCCCAAGGGTAACACCATAGCTTACCGAAAGTAAGCAAAAGAACACAGATTCAATCGCACTCAATAAGTGACTTATTATCCATATCTTCATAACTGATAGACGGACAACAACCACCAAACCACACTAATTACAACTCTTGGACCACTAGCAATGACTTTTTGACCTTCCTCTTCCTCTCCCCCCACCCCTTGGATTTTTATTTATTTATTTTTTTTTCTCCCTGCAATGAACCCTGGTCTCAAATTTGTCTCCCTTAATACGAAGGGACTTAACTCGTCAGCGAAGTGAAGCATGGTACAATCTTACTTAAGGAAGCTCCAAGGTGATGTATCCTTCTTACAGGAGACGCATTGGGCTTCAACTAACACTCCAGTGCTGAAATCTAAGCACTTCCCAGTAGTCCTTAACTCGACCTACCATGAAAAAACCAGAGGTGTCTCAATCTGTATCAGTGCAAGAGTTGCATTTCAACCACTACATATAGAGACGGACCCGGAAGGGAGGTTTCTTTTAGTGGTTTGCAGACTCAATTCACACCTCTATACTCTAGTAAACCTGTATGCCCCTAATCAGGGTCAGATAACTTTCCTATGCACAATGCTGCATTTTATAAATGGCCTGAAACAAGGCACATTGATTTTGGGAGGGGATTTTAATTTAGTTTGGGACCCCTATACAGACAAAAAAATCCTGAAAGATAAAGTTTTAGACAACTACTCTAAGTCTACAGCTCCTAAATTTCAAAACCTAATATACCAGTCTGAGCTCTACGATGTGTGGAGGGCATGCCATCCAGAATCACGAGATTACACGTACTTTTCTCCCCCTCACCGGTTATACTCGAGACTCGACTACTTCTTTGTTGACTCCTGGTCTATGAACAACATCACAAACTCTAGTATATGCAGCTGTCCATGGTCAGACCATGACGCTATCACAATGTCTATTGACATGGAGAGATCTGTATTGGTTAGGCCGTCATGGAGGCTCCCGAAGTTTCTGTGGGAAGACACCTCTTTTGTCACAGAACTGGTTGACAAGGTTGAGGAATTTTTAGACACTAACAGACCTAACCAGACTTCGCATCAAATCAGGTGGGCAGCCCTAAAGGCGTACATCAGGGGATTCTGTATCGCAAAGGCATCGAATATTAAAAAGAAATGGGGGGCCCCATTAGGCAAGCTAACCTGCGACCTAAGGGCGAAAGAAAGGCAAAATAAGCTAACGCCTACAGCTAGCCTATCCACAGAGATTTTGAATTTAAAATCGCAGATTAAGAATCTGGAAGTGGAAAAATTTAAGCGAGCCCTTTCGAGATTCAAAATGGTTATGTACTCAAAAAGCAATAAAGCAGGCTTGATGCTTGCAAATAAACTGAAACAGAGACTAGCTAACTCCCGAATACCGTACCTCGTCCTTGAGGGACAAAAAGTACATGCCCCTGAAGACATTGGGAAGGCTTTTGCCGACTTTTATGAACGCCTGTACAACATTAACTCTCATGAGACACCTGAAGCGACGTCTCCCCTGGCCATCTCCTCCTTTTTGGAGAAACTAGGCCTACCCAAACTCTCAGAGGAGAATAAAGATAAGCTAATCGAACCTATCACTGAGATGGAACTTGGACTGGCAATTAAACAGTTAAAGACTGATAAAGCCCCGGGCCCTGATGGGTTCCCGGGGCAACTGTACAAAAAATTACAGACACAACTCAAGCCCGTACTCTGCCATGCGTACAACGAAATCAGATCTGAAGGACAGATACTAAAAGAATATCTTGAAGCAACTATAGTTGCGATTCCGAAGCCGGGTAAGGACCCGTCCCTTTGCGGCAATTTTCGTCCCATTTCGCTTATTAATGTAGACACAAAATTATACTCTAAAATTCTCGCGGAAAGACTGTCTCCCCTGCTTCCAGGGTTAATCGATACAGACCAGGTTGGATTTGTGAACGGCCGGCAGGGACCAGACAATACAAGATGTTTGATATCTATCTTTTCTGAGGCGAAGAGACGGGACATCCCCCTTCTGGCCCTGTCATAAGACGCCGAAAAGGAGTTTGACAGGGTCAGATGGGAATATATGTGGAGAGTCTTGGACACGTTTGGCTTCCCACCCGAAGCCATAACCATGATTAGAGTTTTGTACTCTAGCCCAAGTGCCAGAGTGAGAGGGTTGGGCTTTTGCTCTCCCCCCTTTGATATTTCTAATGGAACCAGACAGGGCTGCCCATTATCCCCCTTGCTATTTGCCCTGGTCATGGAACCATTGGCGGAATTGATTCGAATGTCGTCTGCTATTGAGGGAATACCGGTAGGCTCCTGTCAGGAAAAGATTGCACTGTATGCAGATGACGTTACTCTCTTTCTCACGAACCCCCAAAGTTCAGTTCTGGCAGTCTATACTGCCCTAGAACAGTTTAGCCTTCTCAGCTACTACAAGATAAATGTATCAAAAACAGAGGCATATAGTATCAACATGCCTGATGACCAACTCCTGAGCCTACGTGAAACGTATGACTTCCACTGGTCCGCAACGTCTATCAAACACCTAGGTATCCACTTAAGCGCAGACCTAGATATCATCCTCTCTTTAAACTTTGATGCCCTCATCATTGAGCTACAGTCTTTAACGCACAGATGGGATTTCAGAGAGATCTCTTGGATGGGACGTATAGCCACGGTGAAAATGTCATTACTTCCTAAGGCGCTGTACCTATTTCGATGTATCCCACTGAACATCCCGCATGGTACATTACAACAAATTCACCTAATTTTCTCTAAATATGTATGGGGGAAAAAGACGCCTAGGATTGGCTACAAAACCTTGCAGAGAGAGTTCTCTAAAGGTGGAGTAGTTTTTCCAAATATATTTCTTTACTATGAGGCCGCCAGACTATCACAGATCACGGCTTGGGGCCCGACTAGAGAAAAACCGAAATGGTTTAAAATAGAGGAACTACACCTACCTGAGGGCCTGGACCTGCCAAGTGTTCTCTGGGTCCATATACACAAGCAGCTGGTAGATAGGGTTCCTAACCCCATAGTACAACAAAATGTCAAAATGTGGCATGAACTTAGACATCATACAGAGATTGCCCCACACCCCTCACCGATTCACCAGATGAGGGGTCTTCTCTGGGATCTACCGAGTATCCATCTTGAATTTTGGATACAACACAATATGGACATGGTGGAACATTTGTTTTCAAATGGCAAGCTTATGACAGTCCATCAAGTACTCGACTCACTAAGTAGTTCTCCTTTATGGCTCTACTTTGAATGCTGCAGGGTACTCAGCTTACTTCGCTCCTGGAAATTTGGAATTCAGAATCTCAGGCCCCATTCTAAATGGGAAGAAAGATGGGTACTTGAGTTGGGGACGTTGAAGCCCCTCACATTCCACTACAAAGCCATGCTACAGGATCATTCAGAGGGCCTCCCGAGTCAAATCAAAATGGGGTGCAAGGAGTTAGCCTTAAACATATCAGACATGGAGCTGAAAGTGGCGATCGAACTGACAAAAAAAACGATTCATTGCATAATGATTTTCGAAAGTTATATGAAACTAATGCTACAATGGTACAGAGTACCCACCAAATTGTCGAGAATGTTTCCTAATGTATCTCCAGATTGCTGGAGACTATGTGGAGGGGAAGGCTCCAACTCTCATGTGTGGTGGTCATGCCCAAAGATAAAAGATCTATGGAAAGATGTTGAGACACTCTTGCATTCTATGAATCTGACTATACAGCTGACGCCAAGGGTCGCCCTCTTCCATATCCTGGATAAAGCTCTCCCTAAATGTAGCAAGCAACTGGTGATCTATGTGATGGCAGCCACTAAACTTTGTATTGCTAGAGCCTGGAAACAGGTTACCTCACCCACAATTTCGGAAGTTTGTGAGGTGATACAATACTTGGCCAACATGGAGAAATTTGCATATAGCTCGCTAGAACGAATGGAGGATTACTGGGCAATTTGGGATGACTGGATTCAGATTCAGTAGACCCGAATGGACCTACATGCCACTGTTCCTCCCCCTAGGCAATTGAGCCAGGGGACATTGCACGCAGGTAGTTTAACCCCTTTTTTTTTTTCCCCATTCCTATCCCTTACGTCCCCATCACCACTATCACGCTCTTTATCCTATCCCCCCCACCCCATATCCCTTCTCACCTGGACTTCCCCACCCCCTCCCATGAGATGACTCCTTTCCTACCTACCCTATGACCTATCCCTCACACACAACACCACCGAATGACCATGCTGAACCAGAGACCGTCACAACAATTGAGAAACGTGGTTATAATTGTCACTTACAACCTTTTTATTAAGACATTGGAGTTCTGCTCCGCTATCCGAGACCCCTATGTACATTGAAGACATTTCACATCGAATGAATAGAAGTATAAATGTTGCTTATAATGTACATGGAAGTATATCACTCAGCAATATGCCTAATTGCTATATGTTAAACCTATGTACTTGTTTTGATGTGTTTGTGGAAAGTAATTTATTTCCTTGGTTAACTGACTGTATGTACTTTTGGTTCTCAATAAAGAAAAAATTTAAAATTCAAAAAAAAAAAAAAAAAAAAAAATTAAGTGTCTTCAACTTCCCCAGTCCCACTAATGTTCACAAATGCCGGCCCCACTAATAAAAAAATCTATGCATCTCTAAAAAAAAACAAAAAAAAAAAACACAACAGTCATTTTTCTGAAAAAGGAACATATTGTTGACAAACATATTAAACAACATGGACTATAGAGATTTGCACTTGCCTCGAAATATCATATGCATGAAAACATTTTGCTTTCGTTCGTTTATTCAACCAGACATCCAGCAAAAGAGAATTTGGTGGTCTTTATCAGCTACGGGTCAACAATGTAACATGATGCAAATAATACATAGTCGCAAGGTTTTTAAAATTGGCTGCAGTCACAAACGTGTTTAACGTGCACAAACAAATATTGCGGGACTACGTAATACAATCAGACGTTTTTTTACCTTTGCATGTGACGTCTTAACATGGCGCTTCCTTGATCACGTAAGAACGCCATCCAATAAAAGGCACTTTCTTGATCACGTAAGAACGCCCCAAAAAAAAGGCGCATCCTTGATCGCGTCAAAACGCCATCCAATAAAAGGCACATTCTTGATCACGTAAGAACGCCATCCAATAAAAGGCACTTTCTTGATCACGTAAGAACGCCCCAAAAAAAAGGCGCATCCTTGATCGCGTCAAAACGCCATTAAATAAAAGGCACATTCTTG